>NW_010204999.1:0-12068 GCF_000695765.1 Mesitornis unicolor | reverse complement strand
TTATGCACTGGGCCTAAACCACGACACCCCTTAGTCCATAAAGAGCATCCATCTATGAAAAATTTGATACCAGATGTACAATATATTTTAGCTCCAATTCACTATGAGACAAATCAGTGTGCTCTTGGAGGAATCCACATGTTCAATCTGTCCTTAGTTACATGTCGGCTCTGACTCCATCTCTGTTTTAGTATGGAATACATCAAGGCCTTCTCTGTATGTTTATCTAGCAATAAGAAAAAAGTAAAATAGTTTGGAAATGCAGTAACTTGAGAAGCAAAATATACTCATGAATTTAAAGACAGCAGCACAAATTTTCAAGTAGTACAGAATATGAGTTGCTCCGTTCACTGACAGCTTTCAGTAGAGAGAAGCTAGCCCTGAGGCACACCTGAGGGCTCACAGAATAACATAAGGAGCTTTTTTAAACAGTTTTTGATAACTTCTTTTTTCTCTTTTGACTACTGTGAAGCTGATGGCTCTTTTTCTTTCTCTCTGGAGAAGAAGACAAAAAATTACTATCTTTGGTAATTTGTGTCATAGAATTTCTAGTCTCCATGGAGACCTACGTGGTGCTCCGCAGTCAGGTAACATTTCATGTTGCAGCAGAAATTGGATGCGGGAAGACTGGTTTCTGCAACTTGCCTGTTAATCAATTAAAAACGAGATTTGAAATTAATTTTCACATGGTCTTGCAATCTTCACTTGGACTACCAATGAAAGAAATCAAAGTAAACAAATTAAGGTAGCATGGCCTGATCCTACATGCACTTATGCATATAACTCTGCCACTCAGTTTGATTCTGATAGGTGTTGACACTAATTTGGAAAAGTTCTTTGGTTTTAGTAGGGTTATATGGATTAATACTATGGAGAGTGAAAGGTGTTTGTCAAGTTGACTCTAATAAAAAGCTTGCCAGAGAGGTAGCAACAGTCCTTTTGTTGTAATTTATATAAGCAAATCATTTTGAAAATCAAGACCCTTAAATCTTTACCTTTGTCTGTATTCATTCTTGTTCTTCCACTGCTAAGGAAGAAATACATCTCAAAAATGGTTTCCTCTGAAAAGATGTGGTAACTTCATCTACCTGCCTCTTCAGGAGTTACTTTTTTTTTATTTCAAGCTTTGTCAACTTGAACACAAAGGCATATTATCTTACCGGGACAGCAGAAGGTGATACAGAGAAAATATACAGAGACCAGTCGTCTTTTGTGACTGCAGTCAACCCATGAAGAGTGAGTGCTCTCAGCCACCTACAAGTAAAGTATACAGTAATAGAAATAATGCAGCCTGCTGTCAACCTCTAAATACTCCTGCACAGACAGCCATGATAACAAAATACACAAATAAATGCATTACTTAGAGAATTTTCTAAACATTTTACATTTGAACAATGAAATCCCAGTATTCACTTTACAACTGCACTAAACCACAATGGTGAAATACAATAGTGCTTTATGCTATTCACTATAACCAAACTAGAAAATCTGATAATTTTGTATGTATTTTGAAAGTATTTACTGCATCTGTTTCAGAATACTGTGGAGAAAATGTATGCGAGTTGAGAGGTTATTGGATATGATTTTGGAGATGACTCAAAAAGTTAGGCTTAAGCCAATTAAGCCTAATCCAAACATAGATGAAGGATAGGCTTGGATGATTGTACTTTCGTCTTTCCTTGTGCACATACTTATCATGGGGTCTCAAATGGCCCTTGGAATACTCAACATGGAGTGGCTTGAAGAGTTTAATCAAAGTCGTGACTTAACAGCACGGGTCAGCTCCCTCAGCATGGGCATTACACTTATTGTAGGTATGTCTCAGCATAATTTATTTCAAAATTACATAGGTTTTTAGAATATGTTTACCACTCATCCCTCAAGAATTTTCTTGCAGTTTTCCATTTTATTAGCAGAGCTGCCCAAGTTCTCCTGAGTTGCCTTTTTAAAGTCACCATGACAAATTTTACAAGTTAGAGGGAGAAAGGGAACAACAGGAAAGATTACAGAGAAGACAATTACTGCAGGAGACAGCATGAGCAGGAAAGGATGCCTGTGGCTTGAAGGTCTCACTACAATTAAGAAAACAGATGATCTGAAGTGTGTGGTCTTTCCTGTACTATCTGTGAGGAGAAAATGTTGCATTTGCACAGTTTATTTTTCAGTTTAGCAGCTGAACTAAAATTTATTTTTTAAGTTGTGGTAGGATCAACCCCAAATAATATCTGGAGGGGTATATGTTTTTGTGTGTATGCATATATATATATATATACACACCTATACCCCTCTGTCTCTATAAATTGAGTTTGAAACGGTTGTATTTAGGTCTGCCTAAAATATTCCAGTGCAAACAAAACAAAATGTTGACTTTCTAGTTACTTGTGAAAAAGGCCTGCACTCACACAGCATTTGTGTTGGGAACAATGGTTTCAGTTTCTTCCTCTGTTTAAACTGTCCTTTCTTCATGGGACAACTTTGAATTTAGGTCCTGCAGGTATTTGCTAAGTATTTGGTTAGTTAACTGGATTTTTCTTTCCATAATTTTAAACAGTAATAGGGAAAATAAACTGAATTGCATGTGCAGCCTGATGCTTAACATTTTGTTTAAAACATTAAGAATCTCCATGTGAAAAACTATTAAAGAGTCTAGAGAATTAAATCAATAATTTCACATTTTTTCATGTTTTTAACAGGTCCTTTCATTGGTTTGTTCATCAGCACGTGTGGGTGCTGCAAGACTACTATAATTGGAAGGATATTGAATGCCCTAGGTTGGATACTGAGTGCCTATGCCTCAAATGTGCACTATCTCTTCCTTTCATTCGGAGTGACAGCCGGTAAGAGCTGTATTAATTGTTGAAATTTCTTTCAATTATTTTTTATTCTTTTGAAGGCTACCTGGGTGAATAAAGAGGGAAGGTAGACTGTAAAGTTATTCCAGCTTTTCTTTCACACTATTTACAGCCTGTTATCTTTTCAGAAAATTTATTTACTCAGTGGACTGAGGGCCATGACTTTTGGTGTCATTTAAATCTGCCTTGCGAAGATGGTATTTTTATCCGGTTCTCCCAAGTGAATATATTAGAGGACATTTTTAATTAGAAGAATTAATGTAACCCAAACGCTAAAAAGTGGAATTTAAAGATCTTAAAACACTGTTGAATTGTATATCTAGCTAACTCTGTCATAGGAAGAAACAGCAAATGCTTTCTACGGGAGTTGCTCCACATTAATAAGATACCAGATTGTGAGAACTATGTACTGCTTCAAAACCCATTTTAAAGGCTGTTATGGGTTATTGCTTGTAGGTTCCTAAACCCAACTCTCCTGCAGTAGGGTGAGGAAGAGAATCAGAAGGGTAAAAGTGAGATAAAGACAGTTTAATAAGTAAAGCAAAAGCTGCATGCACAAGCAAAGCAAAATAAAGATAGAATTCATGAATTCCCGTAGACAGGCAGATGTTCAGCCATTTTCAATAGAGCAGGTTTTCACCACGTGTAACAGTTACTTGGAAAGACAAATGCCAAAACTCTGAATGTTCCCACTTCCTCCTTTCCCCCAGTTCTGTTGCTGAGCACTACCTCATATGGCATGGGATATCCCTTTGGTCAGCTGGTGTCAGCTGTCCCACTGGGTCCCCTCCCAGCAGACACAGTGCAGCCCAGGCCCTCGCACTGGCAGGGCCGCATGAGAAACCAAAAAGACCTTGGTGCTGTGTAAGCACTAAGCAGCAACAGCTAAAACAGCCCTGTGTGATCAGCAGTGTTTGGGTCACAGATCCAAAACATAGCACCATGTGCGCTACTATGAAGAAAATTAACTCTATCCCAGCCTCAATTAGGACAATTCATGTGGCCTTATTTCACATGTACTTTCTAATAACGGATATAAAGGATTCTAGTAAGACACTGGGTACTAGTTTTGTAGGTAGAGTTTGTGCAAGAAATAGTGAGGGAGAGGTAGAAATGTCATTAAATTAAACCATACACATTTTTTTGTAGGTGGAAAAAAGCCCAAGCTCTTGATTACAGTTTAAGATATACCCCGATTTTCAGGAGGTCATAACCTTTCGTTTTGAAATAGCCGTCTGCTGAGATCTGGGAGGCAAGTGGTCAGCATAGATGTGGGCTTTGTCTAACAGAAAATTTTGTAAATCACTTGAAACAGCTTTTGCATTTCATCATATAAAAATAACTAGGTAATCACTTTTAGCTGTGTTCCTGACTGTTTTTCTGGGGTGGGAATGTATATGAAATCTTTGGCTCACAGAGATGTGGATTTGAAAAATATGGTCTTTTCATGACATAAGGCTGTTGAGTAAGAAGCAAGGCATTAGCGGCACTAACTGATTATTTGTTTGCTTTGAAACTTGCTCGTTCAGAAACATAAGAATGGGAGAGGTATGAAAGGAGCAGCGAGAAGCCTGTGTGCTGTACTTCATTGTGGCATCTTAATCCAGATGTTGAAATGAAAATGTTAATTTAAAAATGCATGGTTAGTATTTTCATTTGTTACTCTCAAGTTGCAGAACTATGCAAAGCAACTTTACTTTTTAAGTAATCAGTGCACGGTCCTTCTCCAAAAATGCATTCTTTTAGGAACTGAACGTGTAACAGCTTTACAAAAGAAAGTGCAAAATAATGGAGCGTTTTTTCTGTACAATTTTGGAGAACTACAACAGTTAACTTCAATTATGACTGAGGAATAAGCTATTCAGTATTTCAAGACTGTGCAGAAGACATCAAACATTCACTGATTCTTGTTGATGATGCTTTTTCAAATAATTTCTGGGTATATTTTATACAGCTTTGCAGTGACCATCCATACAATTAGAAGTCGTCTCTCATACCAAGACCCTAATCCTTCAATGAAATCCCCATAAGCATTCACTGCTATCAGTAGATGGCAAGTCTGGGGGCTGTGTATAAAATCCAGGTCCTGCAATAGTTGTGAAAACATCACTGGAGGTTGGATTTCCCTGTATTTCCTAACTGTGGCCTGCCTGAGCACTTTCCCCAGAAGAGAATTAGTATTTTAAATGTCATGCTGACCTGTCACCTGCATGTTGTTTATTTCATCCTTTAGATGGCAATTGTCCATCTTTAAGGGTCAGCTCTGAAAGTCCTTGGATATCTTTCCATCATCAAATCCTCCAGGCTTCACGGTGGAGAGAAGCAGTGGGAGCTTTTTGCTGCTCACATACGGTTAGGTCTTGGGCTGGGTTCTGCAAGTGCTGTCTCAAAAACTGACATCAGGTTTGCATTCCCTTTGGATGGTGGCTTCTTCAAGTGGCTTGATAACATTTTAGCTTGAAGTGCAGTAAGCTGCCTCCTTGTTTGATACTTAAAACAGTCCTTTTGTACCATTGCCTGTAGGTAATTTCTATAGATATTTCTTAGTGCTGGGAAAGTTAGTGTGAAATTAATTGTGAGTTCCTTGTTACCAGTTACAGTCCTGAGATAGTCCAGGAGGGTTTGGAGTTTTTTTATCCTTTCTCATGGACATACATTTAACGTTTCAAAGCAGCATATGGTAGTGTTAGCTCTTGCAGCTTGGCTAGCATCTTCTTCTAACTTGCATCTAGGTGGAGCTTTCTGTGTTTTGCATTCCTATTTTTTTCAGCAATGCTTCTGTTGAAGAGGTCACAAACACAAGAAGAAAAACTTATCTATGCAGTAGCAGATAAGCAGGCACTTCTTTATTGCAGCACTGGGGAGACGCAGAGGATAGCTCCTCTAATTGTGCTCCGAAGCCCATACATTTTCACAGCTCATTTATACATTTCTAACAAAGTGATTTCACAAGATTATACAAGTATGCATAGAATGCCCGCTTTTTAATTTGCCCTTTACCATGATTGGTTTGGCATGCAAAATGAGAAAACCTTTGCCTTATCACAACTGTTCTACGTTTGGTGTGTACCTGGGAGACCGCAGTACCAGGGGTCCAGCCTCTCCTCTTGGACCAGGAATACCATTCATCACCACCTTTACTACCAGGTTCTCCCTTATCCCCTTTTGGTCTGGGGCTTCTAGAAGCTCCTCTTTCTTCTGGCACTCCTTGTAAGCCAGGCATCCCTGGTATGTACCTTCTCTAAGCACTTATACACGTGTCTTGTAATTTTAACTTTACAGTTTAAGCAAACACCTACTTTAACTACTTTAATTATTTTAATCAATCAGGATGTTTTCTTGACTACAACGCTCCCAGCATGGAATTTGGAGTATGATTTTAATCTAAGCCAAGTCAGAAGATATTGCACTTCTTGGTGATCAGACCAGGGGGATTCTTGCCCCAGCCCCATGCACCCTCCTCCCCAGCCGGACAGATTCAATGTAGCTACCTGAAAGGAGGGTGTTGCAAGGTGCGGTTGGTCTCTTCTCTCAAGTAAAAAGGTATACGATAAGAGGAAATGGCCTCAAGTTGTGCCAGGGGAAGTTTAGATTGGATATTAGGAAAAATTTATTCACTGAAGGTGTTGTCAAACATTGGACCAAACTGCCCAGGGAAGTGGTGGAGTCACCATCCCCGGAGGTATTTAAAAGATGTGTAGATAAAAGATGCTTAGGGCATGGTTTAGTGGTGGACTTGGCAGTGCTAGCTTAACAGTAGGACTCGATGATCTTAAAGATCTTTTCCAACCTAAACGGTTCTATGATTCAAATTACATCTAGAGCCACTAATAAATAGCAACTGGTTTTGCTACATTTTTTTACAATCAGAATCTTAGAAAGAAGAAATATTTTGTAGTTTTTATTGGAATTAGGTCTCTAGAAACCTTTTGATATATGTAAGAGCCCAATCAAAATATGAAAAGGCACATGTGTTTAGGCATCTTGAAAACCAACAGATCTTTAGTGCTTGAATGCTCAGTTTCTAGCAAAATGTGGCTTCTTGTGAAAAAAATCAGTTACTTTAAGAAAGTTATGTAGAAGAACCCAGTATATGTAGAAGAACCCAGTATTACCTACTTAAAGCACTACTCCATTTTATTCAATGCTTATTTCTGGAAAGAGGTACTGTTAATCTATTTGAAACAAAAATGTTACAGTGATCCAAGTAAGAAATACACAATTTGGTCTTTACCTATTATCTGAGCAACACAGAGCAATTCAAGGGGCTTTGAAATATTATTCGTTCCATGGATAACATGGATACTTATGTTTGCAAATGAAGCATGGTATCTATGTTACATGTGACAGACAGAAGGATTATGAAAAAAATGAATTGTTTGCAATACTAATAATAGCTTCAGTACCTTTCGTTCTCTCCAACTATCCTTGCACAGAATTTCATCGATATCTGCAGTATGTCTGTAGATATTTTGCTATTTAACTCTCTAGATGGAAAAAAAATGAAACTAACAAGGATCACTGTGATGCCTCTTTATACCACCATACCGTAGATTTCAGTAATGTTGTAAATTCCTGAACAAAGAACAGTAATTACAGGGAGGGTTCTGCCCTTTTCAGAATTTCTGCTTCCATATGTGTATTGAATATAAACAAGCAGACAGGAATCTACACACTTTCTCTCAGCCCTTGCTGCTTAAGAGCAGCAGAAAGAGCATACACAAAATACCAGACAAAAAAAGCAGAGATTATACAAAGAATTAAAAGAAAAATCTGAAGCAAATTTTTACACGAGGTGAAGTGAGATGCTGTCACAGGAGTAATTCTGTGCAGAAAACCATTGAAGAGATCCCCGAGATGTTTTCTCCAGCTCCATGAGACCAGCCCCTCACTCATCATTTCCTCACTTCTTGGCCCCTCACTCACTGTCGTCTCACTTGCCATTGCCTCACCATCTCCTCACTCATCATCCCCTCACTCACTGTCCCCTCACTCATCATCTCTTCACTCGCAGTCCCTTCACTCGCTGTCCTCTTGGTCACGATCACCTCACTCACGGCCACCTCATAGAAGTGCTCATGCTTCATGCTCTCATGGCCACTAGATGTAAGACTGCTGTTCACTTACGGTGGCTGCCTGATTGTGCAGGGAAGCACAGTAAATGCTCATGGAAGCATGAGCCTATGCTATTTTTTCACAGCATATTGCAAAGGCAATGGCAGGCCGGTGTGACAAGGCAAGCAGTCTTCGGGAGGCAGTTTTCCTTTGAGTTTGCACCTGGATTTGGGGAGGGAGAACTTGTGCAAAATAAAAACCTGATCATGTATTTGCATAGTAAAGAAATAAATGCTTCTGACAGGCAAAACAGGTCAGCTCTGACCACTGTACACTGACATGATGTTGAGGTGCTTTTCTTCAGGCTTTGCTGGAATAACAACTCTTTCTCTGATCTAGCTGTAGCTAGATCCAGCTGTAGCTGCACGCACCTATGTATCATCTATTTAGGAAAACTTTTAAGCCCAAAACAGTTTCCTAAATTATGATCACAGTGGATTTGGAAGCATCTTCTGCATACACCTCTTTCAACTCACATCCCCTCTGTCAGGAATTTGCTGTGAGAAAAACTGAGCAGCTGTTACCTTTAATGATGTGTTTGCACAACTCTCAAACAATTTTTGCTTGAAATAGGTAATATTAATACCCTGTTTTTCAACTATAAGTGGGGGAATTTCTACAAATTAGAGATCTGCCTATTAAGAACGTGCCTGCACGGCTGTTGTGTGGCCCTAGCTGGGCTTCCTTAGAATGCCCAGAGAGAAACCTGGAAGCCACCCAAGGTTCCATCACAGGGCTAAATCCCCATGCTGACTCTTGAAAAGTATCTCACAGTCAGTGAGGCTCCACAGTTATAAAGCAAGGACAAAAACCCAGTCTGACCTTCATTGCTGGTGAACTTGGGCAAAAACAACAAGATGTGCCCACTAAGCAATTTCTGGTTGCTGATACAATCAGATGCAAGTATTACAAATACAGATATTTAAAAAGAGGTTTTATTTATGTTTATCGCCATATTAACTGTCACTGATTTATTGTGGAATGTTTGGGGCTTTCCAGTGGTGTCATGCTGAACTAGGGTAAAGGTTTTACCTTCCACATGTTTCATTTTTTGCAGCAGATAAATAGCAGTATTGTATTCTCACATGAATGGAATGAGTACTGCAAATTTTGGAACATCCTACAAGACAGAAATGAAAGTTAACATAAGAATTGAATATTTATTCTCAGTTTTAGTACTATGCTTGTGCAAAAGTTAGGAATAAAACTGATTAATTTTTCACTGCTTTCTACCTCGTTGCTAAAAAGTTCAGATTGACTTCAGTCTTTATTTTCATAGGCATTGGAAGTGGCATGGTTTATCTGCCTGCGGTGGTCATGGTAGGGCAGTATTTTCAGAAGAGAAGAGCACTTGCAGAAGTACCACAGGAACAGGTTTTGGAGCTTTCCTAATGACTGTCTTGCTGAAGTATCTCTGCACCAAGTTTGGTTGGAGGAATGCCATGTTCATCCAGGGCACCATCTCCTTGAACCTGTGTGTCTGTGGGGGACTTATGAGACTACTGTCCCTCAAAGATGTTGTTAGTGAAAAATACATTGTGAGAAGCAGTAGTGAAGATAATCAGGCAAAAGTTTTGTCCCATTCTGCAGAGACTATGAAATCTAATGGAGTCCTCAGTGAAGAACCAGAAAAGAAAGAGGAGACAACAAATGAAGAAGTGCTTGACTGTGTTCAGCACATAGAAATTTGTGATAAATCTAGAAGCGGAAGGAATATGTACGGACTGCGTGTTCTTAAGATAGTGAGCCAGCTGACAGTTACAGTCAGGAAGGGCTTTGCGATATGGTACTCCAGCTACTTTGGAGCTGCATCACTGTTTACCAATAGAGTATTTGTGGCCTTTATTATTTGGGCTTTGTTTGCCTATAGCAGCTTTGTCATTCTCTTTATTCATCTTCTAGAAATAGTCAAGCAGTACAACTTATCTAGTCAGAACAATTGTATTTCCTTTGACATCCATTATAGCCATTGTTCATATTTTTGGTAAAGTGATCCTTGGAATCATCTCTGATCTCCCATGTATCAGCATGTGGAACGTATTCCTCATGGCTAACTTTACCCTGGTCACCTGCTTTCTTACTTTGCCACTAATGCAAACATATGTGAGCCTGGCTGTGGTTTGTGCTCTAATAGGATTTTCTAGTGGCTATTTTGCTCTAATGCTTGTTGTGACTGAAGATTTAGTTGGAACGAAACACCTCGCAAATGTCTATGGCGTCATCATTTGTGCCAACAGAATATCTGCATTGCTTGGACCACCCTTTGCAGGTAAAAAGTTCAAATTTCTAAGCAACAGATGTTTGTATAATAACCATATGACTTGTTATATTATTAAGCTTTCTTATGTTATGAGCATGTGTAGTTAACAAAATTATATCTGCTCCAGAATAGACACTTAACATCCAGCTTTACGTTGTACAAACTTACAGATCACATCTGCTGAGTATCAGCTCACAATTCACACACTACAAATGACTATCCTTGCAAATAACCCCAAGTCTATTACAATCTATCCTTCATTTCAATGCTATGTTTCCTTAAATTATTATTATATAACTTTTTAAATTGAGAAAGGTTTAACCTATTTTTTGTGTTTTGAGAGGTATGTGCACTATACATACTCATGCATCTATTTAGATTAAAAAATGAAAAGCAGTTTTCAGGGTGGGTGAGTGTTTGTACCATGGTATTATCCTGAAGAACTATAAAATGTGTTTGGCTGTCACCACTCTAAGCTGCCAATGGATGTGTTTATTTCACTAACTTAGCTTTGCCTTCCTTCAGCCAGAAATATCTACTCTAGGGATGGCACTGCTCATAATCTCTTTACTGCCATCCACAGCAGAAGGTATAAATTTATATATGTAATCTTTAAAGTTACTTAGGTTTAAACAAACATTCATTATAAATTTTCTCATAGAAAGAGACGGGAAGTATGGAAGAGAGACAGTTACTGATTGTCAATACTATAGCCAGGCTACGGCTGTCTTTTACAGAGCTGGAAAACAGAAGAAAGCCATAAGAAACCTTGTGAGCAATGGCCATGGTCAGCCAGGGATGGCACTAGGCTGACCTGATGCTAATAGCAGGACAAGGAACCCAGAAAAGCGAGAATGCTCTCATTTTCTCCTCCTACCATTGAGCGAGATGACACGATTTCGAAGAAAGCTCATTTAGTGCCCTTTGAAAAGCAACAGTGTTTTTACTCTACCATGTATTCTTTCAGCATCTCTCAGGCTGTGCTGAACGTGTCTTTGCATTTGGTCATTAGTAACGAAGTAAACAGAATACAATTAGTTGATGTTAAAGAAGTTTCTGATCTTGAGGTTACATTGCAATGCAGCCAGCATGACATGAGAAAATTTTGCTATTTGGGGTTCTCAGACCTTTCTGAAGTGAGTTTTATGTATTTTTGCCAAGGAATTAAGGTTGGAATGAGAGTCATCGCAGTACTGAGATTATCTCTCTTGAAAAGCCTTTTATTGGTACGTGAATCTTTGAGAAAGCTGTTGGGAACATGTATACTTGCACAAGGCACAGCATTGGAACAAGCTTGCACTATTGGGCATTTTACAAAGAAAATAGTAAGAGTGAAAGAATTGGTTTTGGATCCCAAAATGTCTATTTTAAAGTCAGACTTGTGATCACTTATTTGAAAAGTGTATAGTTTTAGAAAGTTGCTTGGCTTCTTAGAATGGCTTCTTAAAATAAGAGTCCTGTTTTAAGTCTTCCGTGATACTTAAATGAGGGGATAGATTTTTGCACTAGTTTTGGGCTTTGGTGAATGAACAAGAGATTTTGTTAATACGTGTCCATCTGCACCATCTAGAGGAGGAGACAATCACCACCTCACAAAACATCTATACATTTGACTGAAATGTCATAAAAGAAATGTGCAGCACAATGTACAGTATTTTTCATAGTTTTGTATTTTCCTGTGCAATGTACTTTGTTCTCAAGCTTTGTAACAAGCATGTTTTGTCCTTGTGTTGCAGGTTGGATCTATGACATCACATAAAAATACGATTTTTCTTTTTACATATCACAGAAACACAGAATCACAGAATATGAGGGGACCTCGAAAGATCATCCAGTCCAAC
>NW_010204998.1:29262-39664 GCF_000695765.1 Mesitornis unicolor | reverse complement strand
CCCCCCCCGAAAAACCAAATCAACAGTCATATTGCATTTATAGAAAGTCTTTTCTAACCTGCTGTGGTAGGATCAGAAAGGACATAATCAGCGAGGGTAGATGGTGTTTCTTAAATGTGCAGGAATGGCTGCAAGCAAGTCTAAGCTGATGTGTTTCCATTTTGTGAAGCAAAATAGGGAATTTCAAGAATGTTTGAAGATCCCTCTAATTTTCACCTATTGAACAGTTGTTTTATGCTGTAACTATCTCTTCAGGTTCTTATTTTGTGAATTTCCCCAGTATGGGCTGTGTTTCTACATTATTCTCAGCCTGCTCTGCTATCCAGGCTGGAATACAGTTTGCACACAGCAGCCTTACCTGGACTAGCTCCTGCAGACCTCCAAGTACCATGAATGGGATGTGTTGTGTCCTGAGATACCTCTGTTTCTGATACTTTACATTTTGATCCTTTGTTTTGCTTCTTTTCAGCTTAATGATTATTTTCTTATATGGATGTACAGCACTCTGAGTGATTAAACCCTGTAATGAGCAGCTGTAGACTGCCTGAATGAGCAAGACACACAGAGAAAACAAATTTGAAGGGAGTTGTGTAGGCCTAGTGGCAGAGTTTGGGTTAGAAAACTGTATGGACTGTTCACTAATCAGTCTATCCTAACAGTATCTTTGTGAGTTATTACAATTTCTAATGTGCTCAGAGAAATGGATTTCTTCTCTGTACCTTCCTCTGAGTCCTGGGATTTTTTTTTTTGTTATTTTTGAGAGTAAAAACGTGGGAAGCAGACTCTGGGAATTGCTGAGAGAGAGGTGAGCAAGGCTGGCAGGATGGAAACATGGGTGATATGTAGCCTTCTCCT
The DNA here is from genome assembly GCF_000695765.1 of Mesitornis unicolor. Taxonomy (NCBI): domain Eukaryota; kingdom Metazoa; phylum Chordata; class Aves; order Mesitornithiformes; family Mesitornithidae; genus Mesitornis; species Mesitornis unicolor. The sequence continues at coordinate 38,809 of NW_010204998.1, read as the reverse complement.
GGCTGAATGATAGAGCTGTGGTGTTGGCCCAGCTGCATACAGGAGCGTGCACATTGCTCTGGTGCATGTGTTGAACACGACTGAAAGATTTCAGTGACCATTAAGGTTTTATACTTTAAAGGATCCTAAAATAAGGAGGCTTTGTTCAAGATGGTTAATAAGGAAAAATCCAGTCCCCAGAAGCAACGAGCAGCTCCTGGGAGTCTCAGAATGGAAGAGCTCTCATTAACCTACTTGGAGCAAGGGCATGCGTCCACATGCACACTCTGTAATTTCAGAGCTGCTGTTCTTGGAAGGGAGCAGTGGTTGTGTTTCTTGGAGCGGAAGTGTAAGATGAAATACTGTGTTTTGCTAATAGGGTTGACTGACCTGAAATATATCCATCTGGATATGAGGATGGGAGGAGGGGACAGGGTGATTTCTAGTGAGTCTGACTGCCACCCTCAACTGGCTTTGCTGTCAAGTGTGGTCTTTGTTTTTGGCACAGTACTGAGCAGAGATTCATTAAGTATCATGCTAAAAATAAAATTATGGTTCCCAAGAGCATTCAGAAAAGCAAGAGACTCCCACCTCACTGTAGCTGCCTTGAATTTATTAAAAATCCAATATGTCAACCTTACTACTTTTGCCTTTTCCCTCAGCTCACTGATTCTGATGCAAGTGCTTCCCTAAAATAAGTAGAGGAGCAGAAAGTGGAAGTCTCTGAATAAAAGTTGTGATAAAATGGAAATATCTTTACTGTAATCACCTATTTGCTCTTTCTTTCAGGCACAATGTCTACAGTAGCCCAGAAGCACTTTCTGGAAGGGCAGACATACTCAGTCCCCCTGATCCAACCAGACCTATTTTCAGGTGGCAGATGCACTTCAGTATCTGCAAAAGGTGTCGGGCGATATCTTCAACAGGTACAGTGCTGTCACCGGGGGGCTGAGGGCTTAGCATGTGAACAGTGCTTAGCAGTGAACAGTGCGCTGTGGTAAGGTTGCAGCAGTGAAAGGGCGTTGCATTGGCAAGCAGTGGAAGTTCAGAAAAAGGATAAAGGAGGACCAGACGCACTTCAATAAAAGTTTATTGGATTTGGGTCTGTCAAAGTTAAGCATAATGAAATGGCTGCAGTTAGCCAGAGGTTGGTTGTTATTAATTATTTACAAATTGCATTACTGCTTCTGCTGCAGTTATCCTTTATTCCTTCTTGCTCATATTTTAAATGGGAGACTTTCTTATTTAGACTGTCTCGAAGATACGTCTTTTTGAGTCATCGTACTTGGAGCAGTGGAGTAGAAAACATGTCTTTGTTCTGATCTCTGGAACTTTGTGCTCTTTGGGCTTCTGATGTTCTGCACTTTTTTTTTCTGTATGTTGGGAGGGCTGAGCGCATGAGAGTGTCTGTTCTTTCTTGCTAGTGTCTCATAATCCATCTAAACTGATCTCTTCAGGAACTCAGCCCAGAGTTGCCACCTCTTGCATATGGTCGTCTTTAGAATTTGATCTACAAGACTGCCTTGTATTGCAGATTAGAGAGATTCTTGTGTTTGCCTGCAAATGATGGTAGATAGTGTGGTGCCTTTTTTCATCTGATGCCATGTTTGATATCTTGGTGCCCTGAGATGTTGTGTCATACCATTGGTATAGAAACAGATCAGCATTTATCTTCTCACAGCCTGATTAGCAAAGCACTTGCTTTAGTGTCAGTGGTGAACATGACTACCTAGTTTGATTTATTGTGATGTGAGCAGGACCATGGCATTTTCTCTTCTTTGAAGTTTTTTTTGGTTTTAAGGACAAATTTGTTTTTTTGACAGTGATACTTTGAAGGGCAGCCTCTGAGGAAAGGGTAGTTACTAAGGCTGAGCTCAGGTCATTGAGGTAAATAAAGGCTTTTCATTGGAATATTCTTTGTTTGGGCAAGGGCTGTGTGTGGGCTGGATTAGGTTGAACACAAGGTCTCATTTTTTTGTGCACTTCTCAGTGTGCAAACCCTTCATGACATAAGGCTGGAAGACGGCTTTCTAGAGCTTCCAGAAACATGTAGAAGGCACCTCTCAAACTTGGGACTGGTTGGCACTGCTGTCCCTCTCTGTAAGGCAAATAAAGCTCTTGATGAAACAGGAGTGGTTCTCTGTCTCTTTTTTTTTTTCTTTTCCCTCCTTTCCTACTTGCTGCTTTGTAACGCAGTACCTTGTAATTTCCCTGGGGAGACAAGCCTGCTGTTTTATATGCAAGTCACTCCTGAGTCCTGAACAGTGACTGTGATGCTGTTCCTTCGCTCTTTGGTGCACTCATGACTTTTAATTACCAATTTTTTCCAACAACAGAGGAGGCTTCATTGGGTTCTTTGTTTGCTTTGCCTTTCCTCTGAGGTCTTGGCTCTCTGATATAATTAATAACGATTTAGTAATTATGCAAATGTCTGATTAAAAGTTCCATGACCTTGGTTGTTCCATGCCAATCAAGGGGCAAAGCTTTCAAGGTGAGAACTTTTGCCACTTAGTGAAGAGTGACCTTTTATCTTCCCTTTCCTGAGATAAGGCAGCTCTATCTTCCATTTCCAGGAAGGAGCTGCCTTATCTGGGGAAGCTGACTGTTCTGATCTGCAAAACTGCAGCTTGCAGTGTTGATGGAGAGGAAACTTGTTCAGTGTGGCAGACTCAGCTGAGTGTGTCAAACTCATTACTTCAGTACTACAAAGATGCAGATGTTTTGGGGTTGTTTTGTGGGAACAGTTGGATTGGTACAGTGCTTTTGAGAGTGGCAAGCCAATTTGTAATTTGTTGAAGGTGGAGTGAGAGAGTCTGTCTTACTCCCTATAGAAAGAGCAATCTTCCCACAACCAAATCTTTTTTTCCATGTTAGCTGCTTAAAACTTCTGCTTTGAGTTGTTACTGACACGAAAATTGAGTATGAATTCTCAAAATGAACATGTCCGTCTGGTGTGCAAGGAGGGTGAGCTTTTTCTCTCTTTATTTGGAAACTGGCTGAAGGCAGCTGTGGTACTGTTGAACTACTTGAACAGCTTTCTTCCCCTTTCCCCTGTCTGGGGAGTTTGGGAAATAACCCATGAGACAAGTCTCTGCCAAGGTGTCGTCTTCCCAAATGCTCTCAAACAAGTTGACTTGCTGTTAAGTTAACTGTGGCAAGGTACATGGGCATGAGGTACTTTGTAGTGTTCATTAGTTTGTAATGAAAGAGTTCATTAGGGTTTTTTTGCAAATAAACAGGTTAACTATGGCTGAGACCCAGAGCAGACCCACTAGGAACAGCCTTGGAGAGCAGGTCTAGCAGCCCATAGTAGCTAAACCTCCGCTGTACCTTGCTAACAGGGGACCTGGTCTGTGAACTGGTATCAGTAAGAGCAGGGGGTAGCTCAGCATCCCTCTCTGTCATAGTCCTTACCCTTGGGAGCAGGAACCCATCCGGCCTCTTCCATACGGAGAACAGCAAAGTACCACATCCTGCGGAGGGAGAGCACTGGGCTGGGCAGGATGGGTTGATGTCTTGGGTGAGTACAGTCCTGGTGCTGGTATCAGTACTGTGAGGAGAACAAGAGACTGCACGTACTTTCCTGGGTTGTGTTGTGGAGTAATGGAACTTTTAACCTTGTGTATGTTAGCTGAATTCATGTAATTAATCCGCTGTGGAAGCTGCAGTAAAGATCAGATTCATTGCCTGTAGCCATTGAGATTTTAATACATATCATTAATGCTTAAAACATAAATATTCTAACATAGCCAATCTGACATAACATCTATATGAGTTTAACTCCTGCACTTTTAAGGAGAGCTTTTGATATAGGTCACAGGAGACAGAATGACCAATTTAAACACTCAGTTAAGCAGTAGTCTTTCATCTGTTTCTTTCATCATTACCAACGTTTTCTGGGTGACGGTTTGTGTTGGAATTGTGGGCTGTGGAACTTTTTGTAGGAATGTTGTTGTGATAAGTACTTCAGATCGGTGGTGTGTTTAGCTTTCCTGAGGTGCCCCCCTGGTTAGCTAGGCTTGCCCTTTGGGATTTTTCTATTTCTGAGGAGAGCTTTGTTGCCAGGAGATGTTAATAGCCTCTAATATGTCAGTTCATTATTCAGAGTGTACACTTTTGTATAACAGATTTGTGGAAAATTGCCTGTGCAAGTTATCTTGTGAAGTAGAGAGAAAACAAATACTTGGGGCTGGAATTTTGCTATCAAGGTCCTGGTCTCCTTCCCCTGTAATCCAACCACAAGTTGTCCAGTATACAAAAATTCTCATCCTTGTGCTTCTTTTTTTCAGTTTAACGAAGAATTTCTGGGTCAATAATTTTAAATATCTTTATTCACTGTCTTTTGCTTGTCTGGAATAGTATTTTGCTAAACAGGCATATCCTTCTTGTTTCTCCCCAGTTGGATTCAAATTAATTTCATATTAAATATTTGAGAAGGGCTTTACTATTAAGCAAAGGTTTAACTGAGAGGCGCACTTCTGAAAGTGGTGGTTGAAAAACAAATGCACTGTGGAAATGCTGTGGTGTGTGGGGAGGAAGTCTGGTAAGTGTGTGATTGAGGAAGAAGGTGAGGAGTGGCTGGCTGGGCAGCAAAGCCTTAGGGGATGTTTGGGACAGGAACAGGGTTGAGATGTGAGTAGTTTTGACATTGAAAATGCAGACAAAACTAATCATGAGGTGCATTTGGGTGTTTCCTGCCTTGCTTTAAACGTATTACTGTGATTAGTCGTCATGATCAATGTTGAAAATGAGTGACTGAGTTTCTTCCTAAGAATGTACTTGATTTAGGTCATCTGTGTATTATTAAATGTTCGTGGCAGTTTACGAATAGGGGTCTTACTGCAAACTGTACCATGTTTTTTGTTGTGCACTGTGGCTCTGGGATGCAGCTTGAAGCTTGAACACTGCATTGCAGTTGTTCCTCTGCTTGCTGTCAAGGGTTTGGTCTTACCAGGAGCAGAACTGTCGAGCAGGGTCCATCATGATGGGTCACCATTCAGGTGAGTTTACTCCAGAATGCTGGCTGTAGCACAGGGAAACAATCTTTTCTCCAGTTAATTTGAGAGTGATACAGCTCTTGATAAGCACCAAGTCACCTCATGGTACTTTGAAGTTGTCCCAGAGGCCATCTGAAAGAGGATACTAGGTCTAGTTTAGTAAAGGAGTGAGTGGATGGTCCTGCAGACATGGGGACACTGAGCATGTGGAGGACAGAGGGAGGGATTTTGCCTGCAGATATTGGTTATTGTAGAGGCATGTCCAAGTAATGTGGATTTTTTTTTTCTTTGAAGTATAAACACAGTTTGTAAGACAGCACTCATTTGTTTTAGTTCTTATGGTCCCCTGAAGATAAATTTGAAAGCTTGTAAAGATGTAGCTTGAGTGAGGTTCCCAAACTGTGGAACACTTTAGGAGGTGACATAAGGGGGCCGGATCAGCATGCCTGGAGGGTTGATGGTGACTGGCAGTAGCAAGCATCCTGTGTCCTCAAAAAGAGGTGAAGGCATAGTGACTGTTCTGCAGGAGTCCAGATTACAGCTCTTACTGGATGCTGCTAAAATCCATAATCTGAAAATCTTGTGGGATCTGAAGCCCAGGGCCAGTTCAGATGCCTTGACAGCCTGTGGAGTGGGGCGGTGAGTAGGAAGGGGCACAGCTAGAACTGACACAGCTTGAAATGAAATGGGAACAGTAGGAAAGAGGAGACTGAATGGTATTAAGTCATTAAAAGATTATTCCTTCAAGATGAAACAAACATGGTGGAGAATTAGCAAAACAGGATTCTCGCTCATCTCAGAAAGTGCTGAAAATCTGTGTCTTTTGGACATCCAGAGATTAAATGTGTCTTTTGAAGGAGAGGAACAGAATGCTAAATTTGATTCTGCAAGCAAGATGCATTTATGGTATTGTCATTGAAATGTAATGGCGGTTGCTTATGCCCTTGCTCTAAGTCTACTAACAACAGCTCCTCCACATCAGTTTCTTTCACTGGCAGCCTGTTTATCTTTGAATCCCATTCCCCAGAAGCAGCATGATCAATCTGTTCTGCCTTAAGTGATTGAAAGGCAGGCTTGAACTTGATAAGAGAGCTGTAGCCTTCTGTACACTACCATGGCCTTCAGCATAGTTTAAAATGAGCAATTAAAAGAAATTATTGAAGTGCTTCACCTTCAATATCCTCCTCCAAGCACACTGAAACTTTTTGCACCTAACAGCACGTCTGCGAATAGAGGTACATTTTAATGAATAACTAAAAGACTCGGTGCCAGCATTAATGTAGAATGATTCTCAAAGCCTGAGATGAGTTTGTGTTAGCCACAGAAAATATTCTGTGGGGAGGAAAGGCTCTTAAGGCTTGATTCTGTGTCTGAAAAGAATGATGGAATATTGTGTCCAGGATGCTGAAATGGCCATCCAGGAGCACAAAGGAAATACAAGCCTTACTCGTATCCTCAGTCACTAAAAATAAAATGAGTGGTTTAGGTGTGATCATGCTAAACTGCTGATATATCAATTTTCTGTGAGTAGTAAAAAAGTGAAGGAAAATGCAAAAGGAAGGTGTTTTCCCGCTTCTGGAATTGGTCTCAAAGCTGCTTAGCAAAAGGCGGCAGGCAACAATTTCAGACTTAATGGAGCTCTTGAGAGGATTTTCTCAACTCTTTCAGGGCCTTTCGTGGCAGTGGAATATCTAGTGGAGATGGGAGACAGTTTGATCAAGACAGATGGCAAGTACCACAGGAAAGGCAAACAGTAGGGAGAAACTTGGGTAACTTTGGTACATAAGGTTTGTTGTTTTATTTTAGTTTGAGGTGGGTTTTTTTTAACCCTGTCAGAGTAGTCTCTTGTTTGTACTGTGTGTCTTGTTGGAGAAAACTCAATATTCAGTACCTGCTTCCAAGTTCTGCTGAGCTAATTCTTTCGCTGGTCCTTAAAGACAGGACAAGACAGACTCCCTGAGAAAGCATGCAAGAGATTTGAAAGTAGGAAGAAGTGTAAGATGCACCTACCTGTGCAAGTTCAACTCGGTAGCTGGAAAAAATGCCTGGTAGAACATGCATTGTGGCTTGACCATCTGGAGTCCTGAATCTGTTTCTTCCTCTCTGGACAGCTTTTATTCTGCTTTTGCAACTCTGTGGAGGTCAGATCCAGTCTCAGAAGAAGGATTTGCTGTCCCTCAAAGAGTGAAGGGGTGATACTGAAATAGAACAGAGGGAGGCAAGGTTGCCGTTTCAGTAAAGGATACTCTGAAGTATTTGGTTTATTTTCTTTGTTTGGCCATGAGCAATGGGAAATCCCGCCTTAGCTTCTAGAGGATTAATTATGGCATTGCTGATCATTTGTAACAGGGATGTTGCTGTCTATAACCATGTGAGTTGGCTTCCCGGAAAAGAGCTGTCCCAGAAGAGTCTGTGATAAATCTTAGCATGCTTAATAAAAGTAAGGTCTTGATAGCACAGGAACTTCTTGCTTTGCTGTGCAAAGTTCATGCAGCAGAACTTTGCATCTTGAAGAAAATTATGAGTCAAAAAACATTTTGTCCAATCACATGCAGTTCATAGTGACTTTCTGACTTGATTTTCTTTGCTTTTTGTTCATATTTTTATGTATCTGTAGGCTAAAATCAATTTACTGCTATCTATAGACTCTCTATGGCTAAGCAAAAGTTTTGTAAAATGCTTAAAGAGCTATGACTTTACCACAAGAGATGCCACATGTGGCAGCTATGATTGTTTATTATTCAAAAGACATGTTCTAAAACAGATAAAAACATTTTCAAAACCATCTGTGGAAATAAAGCTTGTAGCAGGAATAGGCAAAAGAAACAAATGTTGGACCCGTTTTTGGAGGTGAGAAGTAATTGTCTTGATAAACATTGCCTTTTTTAACCAACGTTTATTTTAAAGCACAGTCAATTTGAGGACAGAGCTGTGACTAAATTGAAGGATGGATCACTTTATATAACCCTAACTGCTATAAACTGGTTTAAACTTTTATGAGCTATTTTGTAACAAGAAGTGTTTTGCTGACAGCTGTGGTGCCCATCTCTCAGTGGGGTGTCAGTGTCAATTCAGGGTTGAGGCAGTGACCTGGGCCTTGAGGGCTGTCCAGAGGGTAGAGGCAAGACTGACCTCCCAGCTGCACCTGTGGGTGACGAATGCAAAGAGGTCTCATGGCCGCAGTACTTTAGCATGGGAGTGTAAAGTGAGCTTCCCCAATGTCTTCCCACAGTGTGGTGCCCTGAGAAAGTTCTCCAGGAGGAGTCTCAAACTCAGCTCATTGTGCAGCTGAGTAACCTTCCTTTCCTTGAAGTGCTCTGGATGTGTCTGTGGGCTGGAAGGATCCAGATCCACTTGATGGGAGATGCAGTGACTGAGATTTTTGTCCAGCAATAAGTCACGTCTGTAAACTTCTAAAGCAGGAGGTGGCTTTTAGTTACCAGAGATTTGGAAAAGGTCTTATGAACTTCCCCATCCAGAGAGGCATTCCCTTCCCCCAGCCCCTTGCCCCAAGTGCTGTAGCTGTTAACTCTGGAAATATCCAAGGAGAAGCAGATCATAACAACAAATGAGTGTGTGCCTCACAGCAAAAGAAACGTTCCCTCTTTTCTAGTTTCTTAGCCTGCAGGTTTGGCAATATTGTCAGGTTCTCCTACTCCCACTCTTGACACAATTGCCATGTCGTTATTTTTTTTTATACAAAGTGATAGCTCTACCTTCTCAACCAGCTTCAGACGCTGGACTCTCATACATGTGTTGGAGTCATTTTCTGTTCCTATGGACAAGTTTTGTCTACTCAGTCGGCCCTGGAGGAAGAGATGCAAATAAGTCACTTTGTTTTACAGGCATGACTTCCATCAGGGATCTAGTGTGGAGAAAACTGTCTGGAAAATAACACTGAGTGGCTTGAAATGTGTAGTACAGGCTCCCCCCTATATAAGTGGTGGTGTGCACACTGCGAGGAGGGTTGTGGGAGAAAACACGAGTGCCAAAGGTCTGTTCTTCACACTTGACTGGTGGATTAAATTCTCTTTCCATGGTCCTTCTCTCTGACTAACCATGGTGCTGTCACTGGGCTTTTCCAAATGGGGTGAGTTAGAGTTTGGGTGTAAGCGTAACTGACAGTTAAGGCAGAGCAGTGCTTTTGGAGACAGCGTATCTGTTTGCAGACACTAATGAAGAAGTTCTTGTATTCCTTCCATCTAAATCCTCCAGATAGTCGTTTTATTGAGGGAATCCACCATGCTGTGCCACTAGGGAGGGGAAAGGATAAAAATTATTTTTGGAGTCAGGAATGAAGGATTTGAATGGTAAAGAGAAACCCCAGGTGGGTAGTATCTTCTGAGTTGGATTCTGTTCTTAATTTATTCAATAATATGGTCCTTATTCTGGATTAATATATACTTTTAAAATGCAAATATCTGGTTTTATTTTACTTCTAGGACTTTCATTTTAGATCTACTGCCAAAGCTGAGTTAGGAGACATGCTTGATGGGCCTAAGAGGCATAGCAGGACATTCCTTTTAGAAGAGAAGGTAAAGCTGTTGTACTTCTGCTCAGTGGCAGCGCAG
>NW_010204998.1:10751-29231 GCF_000695765.1 Mesitornis unicolor | reverse complement strand
TAGCTTTTCTATCTATGAAATATTTATAACCCACCAGCCATTCCAGTAGTTCAGCAGCTAGGAAGCTCATCGTTTCCGCAGTTCAGTTTTCTCTGTTGCTTTGGCCCAGTGACTGGGTTCCCTCGTTATTTGCATCAACAACAGTACTTCTGATAACGGCATTCTGGATCGTGTTGATTTCGGAACAAATTCAGGCTTTGTGTGACTTTTCTGAGAGAGGGAGGGTGAGAAGCTCGCAGCTCCTGTTGAGTTACTGGGTACCTGGCAGGTTTTTCATTGTTCTTTCTACCATGGATGATTTAGAGGGGGGGAAAAACCAAACCAAACAACCCCACAGCCAAAATCATGGCCTTCATTACGCTTCATGCTTACTTTTGGCTGGGATGAGGGGATTAGCTGCAGCTAAAGGCATTGGTCCGTGAGAACATGTATTGTTTGAGTATGTCACGGGGCAAGTGGTAAGGCTATTAAAATGTATGGATTTATGGTCCTGGCAGTTTTGGGGTGGGGAAGGATGTTTGAAAAGTATACTGTACAAATTTGTTCTGGTATTACTGTGGAGCTACTGTTTCCGTTCTTAATGACTATTTGCTAGTCACAATGTGGGGAAAATCAGTTTTAAAAGGACAGCGAGGAAAATGAAACTGTGTGTCTAGAACTGCTCTATAGGTGATGTCTGATCACCGGTGTGCCATAGGTTGTTTCGTTGAAATGACAGAGCAGCTGTCAGTCCAAGCAGAGAGGCCTCTGCTCTATGATGCTGTGAGAAAAATTTCTGCCTCGAGCACAAAGTTTTTTGGGGAAAAGCAAGTAGAAATCTCCCAAGATAGTAAGAAAGTGCTGTAATCACTCAGGAAAGGTGTTAGATGGATAACATGTCATAAAGAGTTACTCTCATTTGTTGAAGAAGCTCTTATGCTCAAATTAGCTTGTAGATGGGCATATCACAGAAGGTGCCTTTTGAGATTTGAGTGTGACTGCAATTGATTGTAGGAAAATGAAGTAACACTAAACAGCCTCTGTTTCTGAAGAGCAAACATTTTGAAATAAAAAGCTCTATTTGCAAAAAATATGGATAGAAATCTTTCATTTAAGAGAAGGAGACCTGTTTTGACAAAGAGGGATCTGTTATGATGAGAAGTTGACATTGGAAGCATGGATGGAAAGGAAAAAAAATGTGTAGTTAGCAATGAGGTTTTGTAACTAGCAAAGGGCTGATACACTTATGTGGCTGGGCTTGTTTTCATTGTAGCAAAATTTGGGGTAAATCTTGGGAATCTGCACTGGTCCTCACAGGATGCTGAGGAAGAGCACTGGCTGCTGCACAATGACGGTGCTTGCATGGGCAGAAGTATCTAAATGAAGGAAGAGTGGAAGGGAATAGAGATCATTCAATTGAGTTGTAAGCTGTTGAATATACAGTGATCACTGCAGCAAATACGATGAGCAGAAACACAGCATTGAGAGCAAAACAAAATGACCTGGGTACTGCAAGTCATCCTTCAAAAGCTAGTTAGGTCATTTACCAAGTATCTGATGACAGCCTCAGCAGGTCAGGACAAAGTGAGGAAAGACCACAGAGGCAGACTCATGTTACATAGTTGAAGTCACAAAGGAACTACGAGTTAAAAGGAGAAGAGATGAAGTGCAGTTGTCTTTCATGGTTTCAGAGTTGAGGAAACGGACTGCTTTATGGTAGCAAGTCCTTTTTCTTGGTTAGGCTTTCCTTCTCCTGAATATGCAACTCCAGTTGTGCACGACTGTTTTTTATAGAGGCTGATTTTAGTTGGTGACTGCTGTGTGATTACTAGCTTGTAAATGATAGCTTTACTAGCTTGTAGATGATAGCTTTTAAGTATTTGTTATTGAAAAGGGGACTGAAGGGTTCGACTTCCGGCTTGCAAGTCAAATTCTGTATGATTGCCATCAGCTACTGGGAAGTGGGGAAAATTTAAAGCCAGTGTGAAAACCTTTACCTTCAAACTTGTATCTTAAATGTGGGGAGAGGGTATATTTTGGATCCAGAGAAAGAAGTGGTGATGAAAAGGAGTGTTCAGTGTTTTGTGTCAGTGCTCACTGGCTGCAGTTTATTCTAGAGAGCAACAGTGGAACAGGTTTGGCAATGGGGGGCACTGAGGAGTGGAGCAGCACTTGTGCAGGTGGTCTGAAACTCAGTAAAACTGCAAATTAAACAACTACTGAAATGGCTATGTTAACTCCTGTGATTTAAAGCAAATATTGTTTAAGTTAGTAAATGATACACTGAAAATCTGGGCTGCTGGGACTGTACTGTGAATTTCCCCAGATTTCCTTTGTCACGGTGGACGACCGATTCCACTCTTGGTGTCACAGGCAACTGAGACTTAATTAACACTTGGAAATTGCTTTGAGATCTTTGGGTGAAAAGCGATGGAGTTCTAATGATGTTTGATTAAATGCAAAGAAAAGCTTTCCTCAGAGAATGACTAGAGTTTGAACTTCTATCACAAGGAATCGTTTTCTGCTCCAGAGATGGGTGTGTTTTGATCGGCGTTCTTGTCCTGAGTGACAGTGACTGGTCTGGTAGCGGAGACAAACAGACAAGGAGCAGCATTTGTGCTGTGTGCCACATTGGTATAAAAAGCCTCCATCCCAGTAAATGAGCAGGACCTTAGCTTACTTGGTACATTAAGCCTTACATCAGGGCAAGCCCCCTAGTAGAACCTTTAGGGGTGTTCACTAAACCAGTTCCTATTGCACATGTGCCACTGGGTGCTACTTACACTGGTCAAGAAAATGGATTTAAAACCACTTGGAAGGTATTTTTTAATATTAAGCTAGGAATAAAGAACAACTTCCTGATCCTCTTGCTATAAACGAGACTATCCTCTTGTTCTTCAATGTTGAGTCAATGTGGAGTGCCTTGCCAGTGGGGAGGAAGGCTCTGCAAATGTCAGCCTTTCTTCTCACGTTATGTGGCCATGTATCGAGGCATCTTTGGCTCAAGTAAGGCACAGGTCAAAAGGGCTGGGGAGGCTGCTGTGGACTTGTCAGTGCTAGCCTCCCACTGTTGCTGCCTTCAGGTGAAGCTCAGAAGAAACATCAGTTTTGGCTGGTGGTTTATGCTCTTTTTCTCTTGCAGCTGCACCTGGGAGAAGGCACTGATCAGACACGTAAATCCAGGATGATCTGTCTCCTGTGCCCGGTGCTGATCGGAAATGGGGAGTGTGGTATTGATTAAGAGTGAGTTGTGTAACAGAGCTGTTGTTTGTGGAGAATCGGACACGGTGCGCAGATGAAGCTGGGAAGGACTTTCTTCTGTCCTCTGTGGTCCAGAGGGATCTGAGACCTTTTTAAAGGCATTGGCTCTCCCTACCCCTGCATGTAATTCATGACAGGGTCACCTGGGCATTTCTCCACTACTTACCTTTCCTGTGGCTCTGTGTGGTGATACACATTTTCTGTTCTGTGGGCACAGGGAGGAAGATCCTTGGCTATTCTAAGGAAGGAGCTTTGATGGGAGAAAGAGAAGCCTAATGTTTGTGTACGCAGTTGATTAATTTAAGGTTACAAGGTGCCAAAACATCTTCTCAAGTGATCTGCCAGATACGATCCATAACTTCAAGCAACATGTAAACAAAATTTATTTCTGACAGTCTCGTAAAATTCTGTCCAAACAGGATTAGCTTTCCTTTCAATAGTGATTAGAAAAAAAAGGGAAAAGAAAAAAACCCAAAGCACTTAAGGCTATTACTACAAAAGATCGAGCTTCAGTGAGTAAATACTTGTAAGAATTTTGCAAGGATGAGTGAAGACTATATAGATAACAAACCAGTTGCTAGTACTTTCAGCATCTGGTGCCTAATAACTCAAGACTCTTTTTGTGGCTGCTGCTCTGGGAAGCAGCTCCTTGATGGTGTTCAGGATCTGCCTTCACACTGCCAGAACTCAAGAGGTCACCTATGAAACTCCAGCAGTACTGGTACAAGAACCAGCTTCTTCCCGTTGCTTCTTTCAGACCATCCTTCCCAACAGTTGTCACTGCGATGGTAGAACCTGTTGTGTTTCTGTATTTTAATACTATTAATGGAGAAGTAGTTTGACTAAAAGTAGCCTTTGTAGTTTAAATAGAAGGGCTATTTCTGTAATTTATTTGCAAACACAGATTTTCTACTTAGTATATATTTATTCTAAAAAAGGAAAGCCTGTCCACTTTCAGATCAATAGTTGGTGGAAGGCAAGTAGAGAAGTTGGAAGGTTAAAGAAGAACTGGTTTGTGACCTTTTTTGTTTTTTTAAAAGAAAAAAAGGGCAGACAAATAAAACAAAAGCTGCTTTTCTGGGGAGCAGAACAAGCTGCAGGGGACGAGGGAGGAGGGTGCTGAGGTGATAAGTCAAAATTCTAAGTTTCCAGTTTTACATAAACTTAATTCACATTAGCAGGAGCACCTTGTGAAATGAGAGATTAAAAAGCAAAATGAAATTATATTTCTGGGAGAACAGGACCTGTGGAGAGTGGTGCACACCAGATCCTGCTGAGGATAACCTGGCAACCTTGATCACCCTCCAATCTGAAAAGGCATTTGGCATCACAGGAGTGAGACGAGATGTGAATGCTGAAACACCTGCAAATCAGGCTCAAGGAGCAATCAAAGTGTGATAAACATTAATTAGTATAATACCCAAACCCTTAATGGAGGAAGGAACGTTGATTACACTGTCTCACTTGGGATTTCTTTCTGTCAGAGTTGGTATATGATGACAGTTTCTGATTACACTTACTCAGACGTGAAGTAAGACTTTAGAAACTGCTTGACTATGAAGGAGAAATGAGAGTAGAAAGCAAACAAGTTGATCTTTCTTAGAGTGCTTGAACGTGTTTGGCTTTTTATAAAAGCGTGCATTTTTGCTTTTTCCTTTCAAACTTTTGTGGTAAACTGGCTTCGAATGCTTCCTTGGATTGCTGTAAACTGTGAATGTCTTAGCAGCCTTGCCTTGGCGCTCTTCCTGTGTGACCTAGTCTAGGTGATCCTGCTCTGGCAGGGGGGTTGGACTGGATGATCTTTCAAGGTCCCTTCCAACTCCTTATATTCTGTGATTCTCTCCACCTTGTTCCTGTGATGCTGGCAGCTGCTGGGGCAAAGGCACCGCATGGGAGCGAGGAGAGTGGGGCTTGGGCTTCTTGCTGTTCATTTCTGCCTGTGCTGGTTGTGGCTGCTGAGCTCGGAGCTGGCCCACTTCAGGGTGTAGGAGCACCCATCTGCAGCAAGGCTGTTTGTGGAGCACACTGTAGAGCCACATAAAACACCGGCTTTTGCGAGCCAGCCAGAGCACACTGAGATACTCCAGCCTGACTCTAGCCTGCTTCAGTCCAGTGCATTGTCCACCAGAGCCCTGAGTTTTGAGTACCAGGGGGTGATGCACTGATGTTTCCCCATCACTTCAGCAGCCTGAGGAGCTATATAAGCCTGTGGCCTTTTTTCAAGAAGATTCTTAGACACATTAAAACTTGAAAGAGTTTGAAATTTTCTTCTTTTCCACAGCATACAAGTAGCAGAGAGCAGTGATGTGCCTCTGGTTCCCAGGAAAGAAGTGGGTGAGGAAGGGGCTCGATAGCCTGAGAAGAAAGGTGGACATGTAGTTCCCTCAGCACCACCACCTGATGCTGTGTTATAATGGGATGATGTCTCCCCTCCCCTGGAAGGGTGTGTGTCCTCACCTCACCAGTGGTTCTCTCGCTTCTGGAAACCTGCTGAAACTTGTCCTAAAGGTTTAGTGGTGTCTTATCCATCAGTAGTGGTATCATGGCAGTTCTGGCACTGGTGCTGCAGAAGGATGAATGGCAGCCAGCGCTGTTACCTTCCCTTGATACCCTGCTGCAGCACCAGCCGCTTGGAGAGTCTGAGGATGTCGTAAAATACAAGAACCCTAAACTCTGTCCCTTCTAATTCATGCCTCCTGTAGTAAGGGAGGAATTTAATAAAAGCATGCTTTGTTGAAAAAAAAGCAGCTTGACTTTCAGGCAAAGAGCCAAGCTTTTATAGAACAAATTTACCCTATGTACCCTGAAGTTTAGAAGAGCACTGCCAAGCATCGCCCTGCTATCTCTCAGGGCTGGGAGGAGACCAGAGGCCTGACTTGCTGTGATGTGTGCAGTCCTCATTTAAGGAAAAAGTCATTTAATACTTCAGCTGACTTATCCTCCCATGCAAGTTCATTTCTCATTCTGCTCCATAATGTTCTTTCTCCTTGGTTGATCGCTTACTTTTGTACTTCAGACATGAAATTGAAGTTCTTTGGTATTCTAGAGAGGTTTGCTCTCAGTCTCTGCTGCCTCACTTTTCTTGTTCACCTTGTTGAGGAGCTCACCTCTTCTCTCTCTCACTTCCCAAGTTTTGTCATTTCTGTCACTTTTGGGTGATGTGTACATGGACAGCAAAGGTTCTCCTGCTGCTGTGATGCTTCCTTCCAGCTGACTTTTGTCTTGCTCAGCTGCCTTTCTGGGAATCTGTCAGCCTGTCTTTAAACCACCTCCGATTTTAAACTTTTTTCTGTTGCTGTCTGATCCCTAGCAAATACAGGTGATAAAAATCACAGTTCTTTTTTGGCATTATGGAGTGCTTGGAGACCTTCAAAGAAATATAGTAGTATTGCTGGTGCTGACAGCTGGCAAGGCACTGTCCAGTGTCCTGGATGCCAGATTCCCAATGACTCAAGTCTTTTTCCTATGGAAAAAATCTCTTAAGAAAACAGTAATTTTTCCCCCATAGGCAGACACAGTCACAGCAGAAGAGGTCCTTTAGTAGCTGTCTGAATGTGAGATTTATCAGAGGAGTTATAAAGAAAAAACGGGAAGCAATCTGCTCCATGGCTGCAAATGGGACAGAGGATACAGGGCCAGCGAGGGAGGTGGTCTGGTGGGAGGAAGTATTCCTGGGACCTGCAGTGGGTGTTGGAGAGGGTTGCCTCTAAATTGGAGAGGAGCTCAGGGCAGCAGGATGAGGGCTTTAGGAGAAAGGAGAAATAAGATCTAAGTTAGGGGTGAGCTGCAGAGGGCTTGACTGCAAAAAGATTTCAGAGGGAGAAGAGAATGTGAAAGCTTGAATCAAAGCAGCTGAAAGATTGGCTTTAATATCTGCTTAGATCAAAAATAAGTCTGTATGGATTAAGAGATAATCTACTAGATAGATTTAATCTGCCATGTGTATTACTTCCCCAAAGAAAAGCACTGGGAGGGGTTGGTTTGGCTCAGTGCCCGGGATTTGAAGGGCAGGTGATGTTTTCTCCTCTCTTCCGCGGGCCCCCTTTTCGCTCATCCCGAATCGTGCATCCTGCCCAAAGGAAGGGGCTATTGCTGCTTCTTTGCAACTCCAAAGTCACATTGGATCTAACGAAAGGGGTTTCTCAAGCAGAAAAGAGCACCGAGAGCAAAATAACACAGCAATGACTAATAGAATAGGCGCAGGGTATGCTCAGATGCTGATGGGTTTTTGGCTGTCTGAGTGCAGGGTTCTGAGGGGCAGTAATGGGCCATTTTATTAACACTTAGCCCTCCTGTCACGATTGCAATTGCCTTTCAAACAAATGCCACTCAGTAACACACTCCTTAAATGGAGGCTGAGGTCTGAATGCCACTTTATTTCAAACATTTTGCCCCTGAAACCCTCTCTGTCCCTTCCTGTTTCCTTTCTTGACAAACACCAGATTGGCTCCTTGAAGTAAGTTCAGTTTTCGCAGAGGTAGAAATACTAAAGTTGCTGGGGGACACTTGAACATGAGGGGTTTTTTCCAGTATTGATATGGCATATTGTCTTTTTTAGCTGACACATGCAACTGTGTCTTGAACCGTACATGCATAGCAGTCATGCACTTTTAGGAGCCTGTACATGTGATGGAATTTGGATTAGTTGGATTGAGGAGGTTTAATCATTTTTTTCCGTTATCTTGCTCAGCAACAAATAAATTAATTCTGTAGACTGGTGTGTGTTCCTTCTGTGTTGTGGGCCTGCATCTGTACCACCTCAGGTGAAGGTTTTTGGCAGATCTCCTAAGGTCAAAGGGATTTGGGCTGTCAAATCCTGAAGTAGTAAATTGCAGGAGAAGGTACAGGGTGCCTCAGAGAGGAGCCATCATGGTTTGAAACACCTGAGCAGGCACTGGAAAACTTCCCCAGCTTGTGCTGGGAGCGGGTTGTCTGCCTGATAATGTCCTTTATGGATTTACATGCAAATGTAATCTGTCTTGGTTATATTTGGTGGGCCACGGGGATGGATGCAGCTATAGATGCCTTCCCTCTTTCCCCTCTGGATGCACCATTGCGGTTGGAGGTAGGGCAGTAGAATTGCCAGTTGCCCTCTAGTTTTAGGGATGCTTCCTTTTTCAGAGAGGTTCCAGCAACCCTTAAATGAGAAAGATTTCCACAGTGCTGTGGGCTGAGAGGGGCTTTGCTTTCCGTTCTTCCCCTGATGCTGTCCATGCGCTGTGGGAGGTGTTAGCACTCTAGCACCAGGAAGCAACTTTGTAATAGCCAGCGCACTGCCTGGGTTTGGTGGGGGTGTAAAGGGTGTTGTGGCACCGTTCCTCTCCTAAACCGGGTGTCTTGGATGATGAGTGTTAAACTGGGAAGTGGTTATGGGTGAAAGGTAACTGGGATTCCTCAAAAACTCCTTTGCTTTTTACCAGACAGAGTGGGTGTGGGAAAGGGAGAGGAAGAGGTTGATACCTGGTGAAGCACTGGGGTAGGAAAGGGGGTGAGGGGAGTTTGATTACTGTACTCAACCCACACTCATTCATGGAGCGGGAGGGAGGAGAACAGTTACTGGTTTCCAGGCCTGAGCTCACATAATTACTTGTTTAACATCTTCTCTGAGAAAGGAGTATGCGCCTGGTCAGCCCCAGAGGGTTGTTTCTGGGAGGCAGCAGGGTACTGGCTAAAAGGCAGTTGATACCTTGCTTTTATTTGGAGCTTCAGGAAGGTTTTGTTGAGCTCTCCTAGGAAAAGGGTCTGCTCATAGGTGAGAGGGGAAAATGGCATCATTGGTTCTATGGAGAGAGGCAAAGCAGAAATAAATGGCCATTTTTTGTTCAGCTTTGAAGGAAGTAAAAATAGTCAGATGCCCCTAGGAGCAGTGCTGGAAACAGGGCCAATCAATACAATTATGAAACATCTAGAAAAGAGGTGAACTGTGAGGTGGGAAAATTTGCTGGGGAAAGCAGTTAGGGAAGACTTAGGTCCTTCAGAGGCATCTCACGCTTGAACAGAACAAGGCAATGGGACAACCCTGTGACACATGAAATTTGCTGCAGACAGGTGGTAGGAAATGCACGCTGAAAGGAACAACAGAAACTACTCTGAGAACCTATCAAGTGTGTAAATGATGTGGACTTGCTCCACTGAGACAGAGGGAGGGTGTGGGAAGGAAATCATGAGCAGATTTGTACTTCATGTTGGTACAAAATACAAGCTGTTAGGCTGTATTTAAAATAAAAGGATGGGGAAATGGAGAATAATTCCAAGAGGGAGAATCTCATGAGGTTCTAGTTTTGCTCATCTCCCACTCCAAAAAGAATAAAGTAGAAACAGGCTGTGTGATTTCCTGCCATATGCATAAGGAGGGATTTTCATGCCTCCAAAAAGAGGGGAGCACAGCTATAAATGAATAGAAACACTTAAATCTGTTTTAGAAAGTGGGGGTCTTTTAGAATGATGCAAAGTAAACAGGATGCTTGTCCTTGCTGTTTTTTCGCTACTTCAGCGGTGGGGCTTTAGTTGAGTCCATTTCTCCACTGTAATAGGGAAAGTGCTGCACAGAGTGAAAATACTTGACAAGTTTGCTGCAGTTTGAGAATGGGAATCATGGATCACTGTTGATGTCAGATTTGTTACTGGAAGAAATTCTGCAGAGTGGAAAAAAAGCATGGGAGCTCTCAAAAGCAAAGAGAGCACTTTTGGTGAAATTTAAAGGCAATACTTGAGATTGATTTTTTTTTTTTTTTAACAGGCACAAAATGATCCGATGGAACTCGGTGCTACAAAACATCGCTGAAGTGCAGTGCTATCTCCTAATGGGTTGTACAGCCATAAAAATATTCTTTGCCGCTTTCATTAGAGGGGTGAAGGTTCAGAACAATTTTTGACTTTGGAGTGTGAAGCTAGGGAGATCCTGCTCTAGTTATGGATGGGGAAGGGAGGGCTCTTCTGAGAAGGTGACTCCTCCTGTAGCTGATGCCTGGTTCCGATGTCCCTCTTAGCCTCTGGTTGTGCCTGTGTGACAGTTCCTGCAGTGCAGTAGCGACTGCACGCCCCATGCTGGCAGTTTCAGTTGTGCCCCTGGCTGCAAGGTGCCTGCTCTAAGCTTTGTGGGAATGGAAAATGTCAATGTGATGAATGCAGAGGCGCTTAACCAGCGACCGCTATCCCCTGCTGCCACAGAGTGCTCTTCACCTCAGTCCCAAAGCATTTTGGTGCTGATCTAGTTATGCAAAAATTGTGCAAGTTAGTGTGCCTTATTGCTCCAGGTGAGGACCTAGTGTTGTTTAGCTGATTTGGAAACCAAATCACAAAGCTGTGAAGCGACACGGAAGAAGTCATGCAACAAACTGCTGGTATGGTAGAGGATGGGATAGGCCTTGCGAGTCTTGGTCTCTGTTCGTGAGCATGCGTTGCCTTTCATTTTTAGCAAGTCATTTTTATTAAAAATATGTTGGCTGTTGATGACTGGCCGTGGCTTTCTTGTCAGCAGAACCTGCAGAGAGGAATAGGGCTTGTGGCACTCTGGTGTCGCAAAAACCATGCAGTTCTCCATCTTTCTGTGCTGTGCATCAAACAGCCGCGGGAGCGCTATGCTGTGAGTCACGGACGAGACCTACCTTCATGTTGGAGTGCGTAAAGCTCTCGGTGGGACCGAGACACACATATCTCAACCAGCACTGCTTTGCCCTGTGAAACAGTCCAGTCCGCTGAGGTTCACATCCTTCCCTGAGGGTCTGGGCACTGGCTGCTGCCAAAAAATCTCTGGCTCTGGATTCTTCATCTTAAGAAAGGTGCTTGCCTCCTAGGATCTCTCAGCGGGTGGAGGCCAGCTGGGCACAGCTTCAGGCCATCGGTGAGAGAGTCACGCTCGCCCAAGCGAAGATTGAGAAGATAAAGGGCAGCAAGAAGGCCATTAAGGTAGTGAATTCAGTGAAGGCTGCATGGCCTCCCTTCCACCTTCTCTCTTTGCTCCTCATGTAGGCTCTGCAGTAGAATGGGTGATCAGCTGCTGCCCACTCACCTGTACGTGCCTTGCTGCTGATCAGGCTTGTGATGAGAGTCCCCTTGCTGACTCAGCCCATTGAGGATGTTGAGACCTGTGAGCCACACAGCTCCTGGCTTTATGAGACCTAAATAAGTTGCTGCCGCAGCTTCTCCCTGAGAAAGAGAAAGGGCGTGTGCTGAGCTAAGCCCAACATGCTCTCACTTCAGGCTCATAGACACTTTGGCTATTTGAATGAAAGCTGCTGTTTGTCTCCCCTTAGTGCATCTCATTGAGCTGTGTAAAACTAATTAAAGCCTTTATTTCCCCATTCTTCCTTCATTTAACAGAGTTTTTTCAAATTCCCATGGTGGAAGCCTATGATCTCCTAGTACTTATATATAGAGAGAAGTTCTGGCTCTTCCACTTCCTGAAGTGACAGCTCATGCATGTTTGGGTCTGTGCAGATACCCTGTTCTCTCCAAGACTGCCCATTCCCACTGGCAGCCCAGACTGTGTGCCTTGCTCTACTCCATGTCCTTTTGTAGTGTAGGATTGCCTGATGGTTGGGATGTTTTTCAGCTGATCAGATTTTTCAGATCTGTGTCACTCCACAGGTATTTTCCAGTGCCAAGTATCCAGCCCCTGAACGGCTGCAGGAGTACAGTTCAATTTTTGCTGGCGCAGAAGACCCAGCAAAACAGAAATGCCCAAGACATAAGATTCAGAGCAAACACCGAGTGCTGGATGAGAAAGCTCTGCAGGTAAGGAGGAGAACAGGCCTTGAGATGAGCAAGCAAAGAGAAGCTGGGAAGCTGTTAGGATCTTTGATGAAGTAAACAAGGGCTTTAGGTTATAAACTGGGAGCATCTTTCCAGCTTGGCTTGGTGGGGGTGTGTGAGGTCAGTCTGGGAAGCTTGCACAGCTGCTGGTTTGAGTGCAATGTCGGTGCAAGATCTTGGCGTGGTGGTTGAGTGCTCTGGTGGCTGTCAGGAATCCAGAGCAGATCCATCTCCTGAAACACCACAGTTTTCCGCAGTGGTGCTGGTGGGTGCTGCTGGCTGGACTTAAGACTTTGACTGTGCACAGCAGGGCAGCTGGGGTCAGGGTCATAGTGGCTTCAAAAATTGAAGCCTCTAATATGAGTGACGGTGAGAAAAGAAAGGTGAAAGTGTTTGTGAGTGTGTCAGGAGAAAAAGGAATTGTTAGAGCATTTTTCTGTCCCAGGAAAGCATCATGCTTGGGTATTGCCCTCCCTGGTTCCCAGCTAGGTTTTACATCCTGGAGGGGAAGATAATTTTGTTTCTCTGCATCTTTTGTTTGTGCTTTGCTTCTCCTTTGCCTTGTGTTCAGCTCCTGTAGGTTGCAAGCCCTTCAGAGAGGGGCTGGATTTCAGTACCCAGCACAGGTACCCAGCTTCTAGGTGTGCCCGTAACACAGATGTCTGTAGCTGGTGGTGTTGAAGGAGTCCTGAAGTATTGAGTTCCCTTTCAGCCTGTGGATTGAGGGGCAGAGAGGGGCTTCTTAGAGAGGTCTGAGAAGTGGTGGGTTTGGCAGGAAATGCTACCAGAGGAGCCCCCAGCAATTTGGGTCAACATCCCTGGGTTGGAAGGAGGGGAGGTAGAGTTGCTGTGTTTAAAGTTTAAAAGTTGCTGTGTATGCACTGTGCCAGAAGTAGCAGATGTGCTCTTCCTGGCAGGTTAGGGATCAACCTGACAACTTCCCTGCTTTCCACCCCTAAAGAGAGTTCCTTCCTCATCCTTGTGTGCCTTGGCCCAAAAATAAAGCTGCCACTGAATAATTTATCCCGCTAAACTTTCCTGAGTTTTAATGGAGTTGAGGCCTCACACAGTGAGGTAGTTATGAATATTTCAGCCAGGCCAGGGAAGCAGGGCTGCTGCCCGAATGGACAGCTGGCAAACTCGAGCAGGGTTCATGCTGCTTTCAAGCCCTTGCGGGCACCTGCTGCTGGGCAGCCAGGGGAGGTTGGTTATGGTTGTGCTGTGTGGCTGGTGGCCCCCTCCCATCAGAACATAGAGGGAGCAGAGGTGGGCAGTGAGTGGGCAGGGGAGGTGTTCTCCCACCCTGCAGGGCTGGTGCTGATGTGCAGCCCAGTGTGCAGGGAGAGGATCAAGCAGGGCATCAGCTGGTAAAAAGCAGTGTCCCACAAAGAGCAATTGCTGTGCCCGTCCACCTGGCCCGCTGGCTCCAGTGGGCTCTGCGTGCCTTTCCCCACCTGCAGTGCCACCTCTTCCCTGTCCCAGGTCTCTGTGCCATTGCCATGTTCTGCCCTTCATGACCCAGGCTACCATCACCACAGGTACTTTCTTGCAGGCCCCGTGGGATTGCTTGTATGTGTTCCTTCCCTCCTGTGACCCAGCTTTCAGTCCTCCCTTGGGGTTTTTGACCTGTCTCTGGCCTTGGTGACCCAAACTCATGCAGTGGGCTGCTGTCTCAGGCACACACCAGCTCCTGCAGCTCTTCTGTGGGGCGGGAAGAGGGTGCTGTGCTGGCGACTGGCCGCCAGCTGATGGATGGAGGGGCCTGTGCTGGGAGCAGCTGTGGTGCTGAGCAGGGGCTCGGTGCGGCCGAGCTCTGACCACGTTCTAGGGGGACAGGCCCTTCTTAGCCATAGCTGAGCATGGAGGCTGACGCGCCTTGCAGTAATGAAATGTGACAGAGAAAAGTCTAATGTTTGCATTTATGCCCTCCTCAATTATTCAGGGCTTTCAGCAGAGGCTTGCTGCCTGTTTTCACTTCTAATGAGGGCCTCTTTGCTGGGAGCAGTCACAGTGGCCTTTGCTAACTTCATTCACGCACACACATGCAAGCCCTACCAGGAAAGCAAGCTCTGCGTGTGTCAGTTTGGGGGTAAATGGTGGCAGCCTGTGCTCAACGCTTAGGGTTTGTGCTCTGGGGGGAGAGCAGCTGCGTTAGAAATGTGTGTGGTTCCACAGTCTATGGAAAAATGCCTGTTTTCCCCTCTACACCCCAAGCAAGTGAAAACTCGGCTGTTGAGAGGACACTGCTTAGGCTGGTAAGGTAAGCACTGATGGGTAAGGGTGCCAGAAACGGGGTCTTTCTGGTAAGCCTGCAAAGCCACTTGCTTTGCACAAGCTAAGCAGGGTTCAGTGGGGAGTTGGCTGCAGCCCCGTGGGGCTTCTTAGGTGGCGAGACCTGTGTCCAGGTGCTGCAGGTGCCCCTCAGAGGGCTGGAAAATGGGGCAGGAAATAAGGTCTGCCTGGTTTTGGGAAGAGGTCCAAGCAAAAGTTATGGTCCACTGCTGAAGTGACCTCGCAAGGCTTCAGAAATGTCAGTAACTTGGCACATCCTCCGAGTCCACCATGGGTGTGGGGAGACTAAACCAACTTTTTGGCTTTTGCTCATCTTCAAGAGCTTTCCTAGCTAGCCTCAGCATGCCATGGGCATGGGGGGAATGGGGTTTCTGGTGTACCACACCAGTTCCCTCTTGTGATAGCATGTGCTCAATTAAACTTAAGAACCAGAGTGTCTTTATATGTTTTTAACCATAGGCTTTTAGGAAGAAAACTGCCTAGAAATGCAGCGTCCTTAGGGGTGTGATGCTGCCAGGTGCCAAACACCAGGTTGGGGTGTTGCAGGATTCAGGCCCACCCAGTGACTTCAGTATATCGATGTTGCTGAACTTTGGTTTAATGTCCCAATAAGAAACCTAATTTTTAAATGGTATGTTAACTTGTGGAATTCACAGTTGCAGGGTAGTATTGATGGTATGTAGCTGTTCTAAATTTCAAGAGAGATCTTGGTACTTGAGTAAGACTAGCACTTTGGTGGCATTTAAATTGCAATGATTATGTAGGGCCTCACGTTTTGGAGTAATAGTCATGCTTACTGCTTTCATAACTGCCTTAGATGAGACGTATAAGTAAATGTAGGTAATGGTTGGTTTCTCACTCTGCCCTTAAAATGACGCACAATCTTCCAGTGTTAATGGAAATCTACAAAGAGAGAATTAAAAAAATAAATATATGACTTGAGGCCTAAGTGTGTGTGAACAGTTCTAGCAAAAATGTCAGTACTCCCTCATGCTTAAAAAATTCAACATTGGGAAATGAATATTAATAATCAGAAGAACCTTTGTTTCTGAATCTCTACTTCTACGGTCTCTAAATAACAATTTAGACATTTTTCCCTACTTGCTGCTGTAGAAATTCAAGATGTTTATTTTGGTGTATTTTTCACAAGTTGGAACGTGTTATTTTTGGGGGATGGGGAGGGTGAATTTAAATCCAAACCTCCCAGATCTTTTCTTACAGCATTTTATAGACTCAGAGCATCATACAAACTCTTAGTGGATTAGCTGGGCTGTGACTAAGCCATTTCCCAGGATTTCTGGCTACCAGATTCAAGCCTGAAATTTCAATCTATAGAAACTGCTTGTGTCGCTGAGATAGGGTCTTAAAACTGAACCAGCAGTGGTCTCCGTTTCCCCCATACAAGTCCAAAGAGGGAAGAAGGACTCGGAGAACGGGATGGAGCAGGGATGCTGGAAGGAGTGAGGCAGTAGGAAGCTGTGGATGGTATTTGAAGTGGTCATCTTCTGGTGACAGAAGAAAGCCACAGGAGTGTGGCCAGTTATATTTAACCTGACAAATCATCCTAGTTTCTCCTGATATGAGCACTTACCACCTCATAGCTGCCAGGCTGCTGCTTGTCCTACTTTGTGAAGAAAGAGCAGGACTTGTGAAGGGGCTGAGGAAAGGCATGGGGAGGGGCTTGGGGTGGAGGTTTGTCCATCCCACGCTGCCTTTGGGTTCAGGATCCTGAATTTTCCTCCCTCCACAGCAAAGCTGGCTGTGGGCACTGAGCTTCATCCCCCAGAGCATCTGGCAGCGGGCGCTGTCACGCCAGCTGAAACACTGGCCTGATCTGGGATGGCAATTCCTGTGCTCTATAAAAGTCAAGCAGTTCAGATGTAATAAGTCCTTTTCTAAAGGGAGCTCTATATATTATGCATGAAGTTTTAGAACCGAGAGAGAGGAGATTTCAGTTCATTAGAGTTGAAAACTCCTGCAAATCCCTCAGGCTTTGCAAAACCATCTGGCACACGTTCCACCCTGCGCACTCCCTTCTGCCTGATCTCTTGCCTAGTGCAGGCACTCTGCTTTTTCCTAACCTCTTTTTCCTTTGCCTTCCCTGCATACCCCACCGGTGGGATCACATCTCTTAGAACAGCAACTGAAGGCAGCAGAGGGGAGGTAATAGAGATGTTTGGGGGACTCTGCTTGCATGAAAATGTCTAGTGGTTGGAGACACTGTAAAAAATGCCTTTTAAAACTGCAGTGCTTGATCTCTGCCTCTGGCTATAGAGTCTGAGTGGTTGTTTTATTTTAGTGGATCCTTGCCACAGTAAAACCTGTTCAATAAGACATGCACCAAAAGCACATGCCATGAGTCTGAACTGCGGAGATTTGTCGTGAGTGTGGGGTTGCAATGTTGTCTATGAGTTTCCTTGCTCAAAGGGAGGTGGAGAGGGAGTAGTAGGGTTCCCAGTGGATCCAATGGTGCGGATTGCGGTGGCTGGGAAGAGCTGTCTCAGCAGCTGTGGTTTCAGCACCTTACCACCTGTTTTCTGTCTTCTTGCAGGAGAAACTCAAGTACTTCCCTGTGTGCTTGAGCACCAAAATTCACCAGGAGGATGATGCAGAAGAAGGCCTTGGCAGCCTCCCCAGGAACATCAGCTCCCTCAGTTCCCTGCTGCTCTTCAATACCACCGAGAACTTGTGAGAGCTGGAGCAGCACCGTGCTGCTCACCTGCCCCTGCTTGTCCTCAGAGGAGCTTTCTCTTCCCTGGGGGCAGCAGTAACTGCTTGCTTTCCTGGGGTTCTTACGTACCAGGCTTCTCTTAGGACAGGGTTTGGTACCTCTCTGTTGGTTTCCAGCTGACAACCGTTTCTTCCCCACTCTTTCCCTTGGCTGGAAGGAGTTGTTTTGCCTTCATGTGATTCTCCATTCACCTCCTTTCAACCAAGTTTTGCATTTCCCTTCCTCATTTTAGTTTTTCCTGCCATCTCCCTGTAATTTCTCTCCAGCCTTGAGAGCTGCTGTCACTCCTGCCCTTCTCTGCCCCTGTGCCAGTCTAGGTATTGCTCCTTCTCCTGATGATTCCTCACAGTAACACTTCACCACTCTCGCTGTTTTAATGTCTCCACTGCCTCCCTCACTGCAGTTCCCTTTCCTGTTGGGCTTTGCCTCAGAGTTCCTCCTTCTGCTTGTATTGAAGAGCTTCTTTAAGCTCTTCTTGAGCTTGCAGCTGCTGGACCTCCTTTTTCTTCTCCTGAGCTGTGGATTATTTCACCTCTTTGTCTTTTCTCCTGGACCTTGAGTGAGAAGTCAGCAGGAGAGACTGGTGTCCTGCTGTAGGATGGTTCCAGGCTGGGTGGTGGGAAGAGGAAAGCGTAATAATGCTGGCAGTGCAGCGGGGCTTTGCTTTAGGAGGAATGTGGAGGCTGTGCTAGCAGGGTGAGGAGCTGATCACCTCTTGGTTGGGGAGGGGTGAGGCAGGAAAATGGGGCTAAAAGAAAGAAACTGGGAGGCCCAACATGTTCCACCTTCATGAGTGAGTCGGGAGGTCTCCACCTCCAAGGCCTTCTTGGGTACACTGTTTCTTCTGGCCTTGGCCCTCAAGGTGGCATCACTGAAATACTTGTCCTCTGCCCTTAGGTACAAGAAGTATGTTTTCCTGGATCCTCTGGCTGGAGCAGTGACCAAAACCCATGTGGCTCTGGAAGCAGAGACAGAGGAGAAGCTCTTTGATGCTCCTCTCTCCATCACTAAAAGAGGACAGCTGGACCGACAGGTGAGATGCAGCTGTGAGGGTGCAGCTGCTTCACCTTCAGAGAATTGTGCTAAGCTTTCTGAGAGGAAAGGGCTTCTTTAGGGTGGAGAGCAGGTAGGAGAATGGCCCCACATGGGGCTGCAGAATGTCTCACTTAGAAGGATAAGACCTTGCCCATTTTTGTGTTTGAAGTCCTGGTGTGAGCTTGATGGGTGAGACAAAACCCTTGAACTTGGCAGGTGTTGGCTCTGCTCAAGCCTTTGCTGAGTGGTGTGAGTAGAGTAATGTGATATCCATTCACCTTGCTGCTAGACCTCAGTGCTGTAGAGGAATTTGGAGGCTCCATCACTTGATCACCCCCCGTTATGTTAACTCCTGAGCCTTGCGAGGAGTCTGAGGGTGAGGTGCCACTGCTACAAGGTGCGTGGGAGGAGGTCTGATCCCCATCATT
>NW_010204998.1:0-10720 GCF_000695765.1 Mesitornis unicolor | reverse complement strand
GTGCCTGGTGGTACAGACAGAAAGACCAGACAGCCTAAGCAAAGGGTTTGTGCTTGGTGTGGACTTCGGGCAGGCAGTACTCCAACCCAGCTGCCCCAACACGTGACTGGCCTTGTACCTGACACCTGGTAGTGGCTGTACCTGAAGCTTTGCTCCTGAATGGTTGAATGTATGGTTTGGGGCTGGGGAAAGGACCCTGAAAGTCATTTGCTCATCATGTTGGACCAGAGGAGACAGCAGTGTGTATAGCAAACAGCACCCTTTATTCACAGCCCACCTTTGGTACTGTTTTGCCTGTGTGTTAAACGCAAACCCAAACCTCTGTAGCTACTTGGTTGTGCTTCTCCTGCATCTTAATCTCATAAACAGTTCAGGCACCATTCTCCTCTGGAGTAGGGACTGGCTTGTATAGGCTGCAAAAGTTGGTGCATGAAACCTTCAGAGGAAGAGGGACTCCACTTGCAAGAAACCAGGAAGAGTCCTGCACCTCTTCCTCTTCCTGCAGCTTGCCTTTTCCCAGCCTGGTCTGCAGGGTGTAGCCTCTGAGCATGGGGAGCTGTCAGAGGACAGGAGCACAGAGTTGTAGGGAAGCTGATGAGCAGCCACTATACCAAGGCACACGAACCCAGCTCTGAGTGCTGCCCAGGCTGTTCCCTGCAGTGCCCCTGGTTGCTGCAAGGGAAAGCAAGTGCGTAGTCACTGCCTCATCTTTTTGTTTTGGGTTTCTTTTAGGTAGCTGAAAATTACTTCTACGTGCCAGATCTGGGCCAGGTCCCAGAGATTGATGTGCCATCCTACCTGCCAGACCTGCCTGGCATTGCTGCAGACCTCATGTACAGTGCTGACCTGGGCCCAGGCATCGCACCGTCTGCCCCAAGCAGTGCTATTCCAGAGCTGCCCACTTTCAACACTGAGTCAGTGGAGCCTTTGCAACCAGGTATTTCCAATCCCTGATCCCAGGAACCTGGGATGGAGGAAGGCAAGGATTGTTAGAAGGAAGGCAGAAAGTCCCTTGGTGGACATTTTAAGATGGATATTGGAGATACCTCTGGCTTGTGCTTGAGCCTGAGTCAAAGCTGCGCCCTGCTCAAGTGCTGGCCAGACTCTGGGCCCTTTACCTCCCTCACCCTCTGCATGGCTAGGGAGGAGGGAGCACGGTGTGCAAGGGACTGGCCTTGGGGCAGCCTGATGGGATGCCCTTTGTGCAAGTGGGATGCAGCTGGGGAGGGCTGAGCAGGGGAATCTCAAACTCTGCCTCGGTCCTGCCTGCTGTTAAGAGCTGCTGCACAGGGTGGGAGTGCTCTGCTGCACGGTGCCGCTGAGGCATCTGAAGCTCTGAGCTGAAGCTCTGAGTGTGCTGTCCTCTGAGACACTTCAGATGCAACTTCTTTCATCTTTCAGACCTTCAAGATGCTGAGCTATTGCCGCCTCCTCCACCACCACCTCCCCCACCGCCTCCTGTTATGCCAACTACTGTGCCTCCTCCGCCACCCTTGCCCCAGCCCACAGCCCCCTCTGAGCCAGCGCGGACAGCAAGCGAGGAGAGCAGCAATGCAGTGCCTGCAGGTAAGGGCTGGGCACCTCACACCTTCACCAGCAGATTCTAACTCTGACTCCTTGGCTCCAGCCTGTGTCTTTGGTTGGCTCCCTGTGGCTTCCCAGCCTTCCAATAGAGGAGGGAAGCTGCAGTGAGAGGGGAAGCAGCTCCTGCCTGCCCGGGAGTTGCGCGCCTTCAGTTCCCAGTTGGTGGGGCTACTGCTGGCTGGGCTGAATGTTCGCCCATCACTGAGAGGTGTCTGGGCCAGGCTTGCTGCCCCAGGCAGAAGCTGGTGGGGTATTGGAGCAGCCTTTTCCATGGGGATTTAGCTGGGCCTGTGGCTGGGGGACTGACCCACAGCTGCTGCCTGTCCTTCCTGTCCCTGCAGCTTCACTCCAGGGAGCCCCGAAGGAGGTGGTGAACCCCTCGACTGGGCGTGCCAGTCTCCTGGAGTCCATCCGGCAGGCTGGTGGCATTGGGAAGGCTAACCTGCGCAGCGTCAAGGAGAGGAAGCTGGAGAAGAAGAAGCAGAAGGAACAAGAACAAGGTGCTGAGGCTCTTTGGCAGATCAGATCTTTCTTGCTTTCTGCCTGGGGGCTGGGGAGGTGTAGCTCTGGGGGGAGATGGGCAAGCCAGGAGCACAGTGATCATGCAGAGGGGAAAGGCATTGTCTCTCCTCACAGGCTGGTATGGGGCTCAAGTGTTTCCCATTCAGCCAAAGCTCTGTTAAGTTGCTAAACTCTGTCTGCCAGAAGGGGATTCGTGTTCTTGATGGAGACCCACTCTGTCACAGGACATGTGAGGAGGTTTCACGTGTGCTGCATGGGGACAGACACACAAAGGAAACCCTGGGGCGAAGAGGGGCAGGGCCTAGCCAGTTGAGCACATTGGTTTATGTAGCTGGGAGGATATTGATGGAGCTGGTTTGGCAGAATGAGACTGCAAATGCCCAGCCTCTCTTGCTCCTCAAGGAATTCCACTTGGGTTTTCCCAGAAGATGCTGTTACGCTGCAGTACAGGTATTTTTCAGACCTGAAACTATAGTGGAAGAGATTGGGGTAGAAGAGGGGGAATACAAGATTAGAGGCTTGGCAGGTTTTTTTTTCTTTAATCTGAAGGCAGTATTGCAGGAAAATGCTTTCACCATAGTTCTAGGTTCAGGCTGACGCTGCTTCTTGTCTGACTTATGGGGTTTTGCTTTGTTTCAGTGAGAGCTACAGGACAAGGTGGAGATTTGATGTCAGACCTCTTCAACAAACTGGTGCTGAGGCGCAAAGGTACTGTCCTGCAGGGTGGGCTGCTCCCTTCTCCTAGGAAAGAGGGAGAGCCCCTTCCAGCTCCTCAGCTGTCAGCCACAGCCCTAGAAATAGCAACAGGGTCACTTTCCCCAGCGAGTGTGCCAGTGTGGCTGGGAGGGTCTGGAGAGTGAGCAGGGGAATCTCCACCTCAGATCCAGCTGGAGGACGTTGTGCATCTGATGCAGTGGTTGGACTCTGAAAGCTGCCTATAAGGGAGGGACAGAGGTGCCTTTTTCTAAATTCAGTGCTGGGGCAGCTGGGCCCCTCACCCATGGATGCACATGAGGATGAGATGCCTCAAGGCTTTGGCAGGTACTCTGGGCATTTAGGACCAGTGTCACCCCTCAGCACCTGGCACAGGTGGTGAAATGAGCCCTTCTGCAGGGCTGTTGTGCTTGCTGGAGGCACTTGGGTGCTGCTGTTTTTCCCCTCCCCTTTGCTGAGCCTCCATGTTTAGTCCCCAGCTGTTACTCACTGGTGCTTTTCCTTCCCTCACAGGTATTTCAGGGAAAGGACCAGGAGCCTCTGGAAATCCCGATGCTCCTGGAAGTTCTGCTGGTGCCTTTGCTCGTATGTCAGACTCAATACCACCCCTCCCACCCCCCCAGCAGCCCACGGGTGAGGAGGATGAGGATGACTGGGAGTCATAAATAGGGTCAGTTGAGTGTCAGTGTGAATCCCAGGACTCTTGAACTAAGCACCTTTGAGACACCAGCCTTTGGAAGCACCTCCTGGAGGGTGGGCATGGGCATGGCAGGGGAACCCCATCATTGGTTTTCGAAGAAGAGCAGGAGCAACAGGAGCTAACTGCTGGTGAGGATATAGCCATCAGTGAGGGTTATATTCTGCTGTCTGCTCTTCTTCACCCTAAATACTACATTCCATCTCAAATGCTGCTGCTGCTCATGCTGGCGCAATAAATCCTGCCTTAGCTGGCAGGCAGGGGGGCAGTCTGTGCTCAGAGGATCAGAACGAGCATTGCTTCTGATTTAAAGGGCCCTCAGTCTTTCCTAATGTGACTGGTGATGACTGCAGAAGTATCTCTTGCAGGCACACAGCCCTTGCCTCATTTGTCTCCTTGCTGCTTGCTTGCTCCTGTGTGCTTGGTTGGTACTAGAAGAGAGAATGAGTGTCTGTCCCTTCATGGAGGTTTAATTCCTGGTGCCTCTGCCCACCATGGTTTCTTTCTCTACCTGGCTTATGGTAATTCTTTGCAATCAATAAAGTTGGAGGAGTCTTTGCTCTAGCAAAAGAGGGAAGTGCACTCAATTAAGCATCTCAAGGGAAAGCCCAGCTGTCCACTATGATCTTAGGCAAGGGCAAGCCTTACAGCCCAGCACCACCAGCCAGGGCTGGAGGGCACCAGCTGTTACTCCCACTGGAGCCTGCATGGGAGTTAAGGCAGAACTTGCTCCAGACAGTGGGGTCTGTACCCACTGAAGGGGCAGGAGACTCGCCACAGAAGTTTCTCAAAGCAGCTGTTTCTTTCCCTTTGGGGCTAATTTAACATCTAGGGAGTGGAGAGTAGTTCTGTGTCTAATTAGAAGTGTTTTCTTCATTATGAAGAGCCTTAAGAGGCAGTGTCCAGCTGCTGCAAGGAGGCAAAAGAAGCTTCTGGGAAGAGACAGGCTCAGGATGACAGAGCTGGGGACAGCTGTGGAATTACATAGCCATCTGTGGTGTTATTGCTGCCCTCCAGCACTGACCCACGACCTAGGAAAGAACCCCACACTAAAAAAACAAGTGTTACTATTTTCCACAGAAAGTTTCTTTGAATTCAGAAACCCAGGCAGTAAAAAGAACAGAGCAATCCTGTGCTTAAGCCTGATCAAAGAGAAGTGCTTTGCTGTATTACAGCCATATCTTTATTCCCCTTGAAAGAATGAACTGCTTCTTGAAGCTATTGACTGTGTGAAGCAAGGTAGAAAGAAAGGGATAAGAAATGTTACCCGCAGCTGCCAGTCCCGCCAGTCTGTGTAATTTCAACATGACACATGTTGAATGGCCTGTGAGTTTACAATTCTTGTGAAAAGCTGTATGTTTCCATTGGTCATCAAGACCCCTATATTCAATGTGAAAAGGCAGACACCTTCAGTCAAAATAATTATACTCCCCATAATGGAATGTTTGGGTTGAAAATATTTAATCTATTTAAATAAAACCTTAACAGCTATAAACAAACAGGAGCCTGCCACTACTACCTTCACATGCCTCAGACCTACAACCACTTTCCCTCCTGGTTATGGTGCTGAAGGCTGTCTCACCATAATAGTGCTCAGATACTGAACAGCAATATCCACAAAGGAAGCAGAAGGCAGAGATTAATAAACTCCTTAGTGCAGAAAAGCAGGAACTTGTGTTGTTTTGGGTGTTCTTCAGAGGTACAGCTCTTAGAGGTGACCTACAGCCTCTTCTCTGGTCTGCATCACAGTGTCTGACTTCCCTCGATGGAACTAGGAACACACAAAACCAGACAGTTTGTCCCTGGCCTTACTCTAATGTGAAGGTTTGAGAAAAGTACAGATGAGTACAGTGAGAAACAGTTTTGGTAGCGGTACATGATACATGTTCTGACCTTTCTTAACTCTGCAAACGCTGATCCAAAGGCAGGTTTCACCTGGATTCTCTCCCTGATCCACTGCGGCAGTTTGTTAAAGATGGCAGGGCGTGCGTACCTGTGGTCCAGGAGCAGGATGCTTGCAAAGTCCTTCTGATGGCGAATGGCTCTGCCTGGACAGAGTGTACAACCACATTAAACTGGCCCAAGTGTTTGTTCTCAGGCAAGGATGCTCATGTTCCCGTCATCTGTACTTAGACCGATTGGTAATGCATCCTTTCTCCCACCCTCCTACTTCAGTGCAGTCACATTTCGTATCCCCCAACCTGTCCAAGGAAGGATGAATTACCTATTGACTGGTTTACTGCCTTCATGCACAGGTTTTCAATCAGCACTCTGCTAGGTGCCTGGCCAGCAGCTCTGGGCTGGAAAGGAGAAATAGGTAAGACCGAACATAAGGCAGATGTAAATCAAAATAGGGAGTCTTAATGACAAAGCTTTTACCCCTGCAGAGTGAGTGGGTGGCCAAGCAGACCCCAAGCTGAGACTAAGGAGGGACAGAAGAAAGGCTGCAGTCAGAAAACAATGCTGAGCATTCACAAAGAGCCAGCCCAAGTTCCCCCTGAAGGCAGAAAACATGTCCCCAGCTGCCCAGGAACAGCATCTTCAGTGGGCAGTGGGAAAGAACAAGTGAGCCAAGAGGAGTAGTGATCCTGGTAAGCAGCTTATAGCACCCTGCCACCTCCTCTGAGGTGAAGGGAGCCTCAGTGGCATTTCCCTCCACTGAGCTGTTTAGGGCCACCTGTACACATGCAGCATGGAGAGGGCCATGCCCTCAGAACCATACACACTGGAAAACAAGGGCAAGCTCAAAGAAAACAAATCCTTGAAGGCAGCCCTGGGACTCATGTGCTGGGAGGAAAGTTAGTACTAAAAAGCCAGAGTGAAAGAGGCAGAGGTGTAAGTGTCTCTGTTACCATTGTTTTGTCAAGCCAAGTCATTTTTTCCTGGAGCTCTGGAGATTTAATGTTGGGGTAAGGCATTCCCACCATAATCACACACCTGCAAAGGAGGACTGCATTATTCTTAATGTCTCATCCTAGAGCACTTTGCCAGTAGACTGATAAATTAGAGGTCACTGCACCCCTGAAAGACAGCCAGCCCTGAAAACCAAAGGCAGCAATAAAGCACAGTGGTCTGACAAGCACGTTCTGAACGGGAAGCTGCAGAGGGATTCAGGGTGCCAGAACAAGCGATTATCTAGTGCAGCAAGCTTAACAGCATTACTCGCACAAAAAGTACTCTGGACAAGGTTTTACACCACCCAGCAGACCTGGACCCGTTAGTTTAAACATCAGCCCAAGCCATGTGCCCCCCAGGATTTTGGGGAGCAAGTACTGATGTGTCCATCCTGCCTGGAGTCCCTGCACCACAATCCCAGTGTTCACCTTCCAAGGAGCAGCCCCCCTTACCTTCCCAGGTCATCGGAGAAGTTGATGCCTTCGCTCATTTTGCCTCCAACTACAGAAAGAAGCAGGGCCCCTGTCATCTGTCCTCCAGCCTGGCTGCAGCGCTGCAGGAGAGGGACCAGCGACTTAAACCAGAGCAGGGAAGATTTCTGTGCTTCAGGAACACTCCCACACCTGGGCTAGAGCCCCCTTTCCTTGTTTTAGGCTGCAAGGCCCTCTTTAGCAGCACTCCCATACGCAGTTGGGGTGCCACACTTCCAGCAGCTCAGCTTACCTTTATGCACTTGGCATACTCCAGCAGCACCTGCTCCACCTGGTTGGCTTTCTTCGGCTCCTGAAAGATCTGTTGCAGGCAGTGCATCAGTTGTAGCAAAAGGAAGCAAGCAGTTTAAAGAAAGCAAATCATTTTACTCTCACACCATTTAACAGCACTTGGAACTAACATCAGGGAAGGGCAAATTGCCTGAAAACCCAACTTAAACCAGCACCTTTCCCCTTTAAGAAACAGACTTAGACGTCTAATTCTGCAAGCAGTTACGAGTCATCTGTGAGCTGAAAGACAGGAAAGCAATGAGCAGCTCTTCCATCTATGACCAAAAATCCAGTGGAGTGAGGAGATGCTCCAGTTGCAAGATCTTGGAGGACAGTGACAGGACCAATCAATCCGAATCGCCGATTAATTCCAAGTAATAGCTCCCTTTGCCCAGTGAATAAGTTAGTTTTCTATGCAAAGCATACATGAAATAATATTTCTTTATGTTATTCTAGCATGCCTAATTAGTTACTTGAAAGCCCTTGCAGTTAATTGAGCTCTGCTTTAATAGATGGAGCACCTTGGCCTAAACCACAAGTTATTTTCCCAGTAAACAAGATGTGTAACATCTGTCTTTCCTGTGACAGTAAAGAACCCAAAGGATGTGTTTTCTCTTGGTCAGCAAGAAGTACTATCAAATTAATTTTCCCTGTGTAATTTATATATAGTCTCACTGTGATTTCCCACCACAGCCACCTCAGGAAAGACGTTAACCTTCCTCTGCTATGATATGATCTTCTGTGTGGGCAGCTGAAAGTCACAACTGCTGCCCTTCTACCAAATTGCTTTGCTTATGCATATCCAATTTGCTAGAGACTGCAAAGGCCAAACAAGATCAAATCAGAGTTGAAAAGCAGAGCAAGCTGCCCGATCGTGCCACAAAGCCTTGGAGGCAACCAGGCAGAGGGCTGGGACCCCAGAACACACCTGAGAGGCACTGCGAGTGGCGGCTGTACAAACACACAGAGCAGTTGAAGCACAGTGCTTCCACCACAAAAACCTACAGGCAGATCCATGTGCCAGAACGCCTGCATGAAGGCTGGAAAATATCTGGGACTGCTCTCCTAATCTGCATGGTTATTCAGCTTTTAGTAAGAAGAAATCACAGCCAGGGTATATGTAGTTCTTCCCCTACCCCCACTGCCCGCACATGATCCAAGACCCCTGCCCTACACTCTAAGACACTCGGACTGCCTGACCTTCAATACCCAACCTGTGAGAGTCATTGCAAAGACCTCATGTTTGCAGTCATCTCCCCATTCAATGTTCCTCATCGCTCCTCCAACAGGAGTAACCACTGCTACAGTCTTTCAGTTCTCCACTCTGCATTTCCACCAGAACACCACCATTTGTCCTATGAACTGCAGTCTGGTCCCATCCTGCCTAGCCCTTAGTTGTGCTGCTCTCTGTTCAAGGGACACATAGCCAAGCCTGGGAAAAACAAATTCCCTGGAAGAGCTCAACCTGAACAACCTCCCAGCCGCACAGGAGCAAGCTGGCTGGTTATGGAAAGCGAGGATTATATCCCCCCATGGCCACTACACAGACTGTGCACTTAAAGAATCTATAGCTGTATTTAATCTAATTTAGATCCCCAGCTCAGTGATCAGTCGCCCGGGAAGTATCATTTATTCATTACTGGAGGGATTGGCTAGATAAACATCTGCTCTGCTCTGCTGTGCAGAGTAGGAGAACAACGCAGCGAGAGAGGCTGGTAACACATAGATAATTGTTTGGTTTTTGAAACAACCATTTAAAGTACCAGCTGCCCCTGGCTGCACAATTACCTTCTTCTTAGCTGCCAGGCGGGCGAGCAGCCCCGTCTTCTCCCAGTGTGCATACACCTGCTTCTCATATTCGTAGGAGGGGAAGAAGCACACCACACCTCCTGGGACCACATTGCACAGGTTGCGAAGGATTCGGCCAGTCTCATCCATCTGCAAGAGAGACAAGAGCATATTGCAGCTGACAGGAGCTCCAGCTAATGCCGCTCCAATTCGGTGCTCAATCCTGTGATTACACCTCCCCTGTGACATGCCTTGAGGGGAGGAAAAATGTGCGACGTACGCCAGGTCAAAAAGAGCTCTTTAGGGGAGCTGGGCATCACCAAAAAGCTCTTCACTGCTTGGCCTCTCTTTCTCAGAACTCCTTTTGCTGTTCTTTTTTCCCCAATTATTTGGCAATACACCTGCCCCAAATCCCATGGATTTCTCTTGGTACGTCTTTCAAACAGAGCACACAGTGTCCTGTGAAGCTAAAGAGAGATACCGAGGAAGGGAGCAAAGGAAAGACTGACCATCTGGGGCAGGTCTCTTGTCTGGTAGGTGAACTCCAGCTGCTGGTTGGAAGGACCACTGCAGAGGATTATAGGCAAGATGTTTTCTGGAGGAATCACATGTCCTAGAGACAAAAACAAGTAGTGAGAGTCAACATCACTGCTGTGTGCACAAACCCCACCAGATGAACAGCTTTGCCTGCATGCAGTGAGGGACACACACGTTTGCCTGGCTAAGCCAAAGTGCCCCAGTCTCTCAGCAGCTCCGACTTCCATTCCCTGAGCCCCTGGGAAGAAGACACGACACATGGTTGGCTGATACTGGCCGAAACCACGGGGGAAGCTCAGAGTGGAAGGGAACTCCTTCCCTGCTGCTCTGATTTCTAGGAAACATGCCAAGTTGCTTAGAGCACTGCCAAACCAGCACCAAAGGCAAACTGCAACACTTGGGTCCTGCACTGACAGATCACAACCCATCCCTGCCACCCCTGCACGCTCACCACAAGAGAACTCCACAACACGTGCAGGGTCCACACCAGCACAGGACAGCAACTGCTCTCGGAAATCAGCCACCTATGAGCCACAAGCCGAAGAGAGGTTAACGAGCTATGAAGATGATGAGGGGACT
Source organism: Mesitornis unicolor (assembly GCF_000695765.1). Lineage (NCBI taxonomy): Eukaryota > Metazoa > Chordata > Aves > Mesitornithiformes > Mesitornithidae > Mesitornis > Mesitornis unicolor. The sequence continues at coordinate 643 of NW_010204998.1, read as the reverse complement.
GGAACATCTCTTTTAGGACAAAAGGCTGAGATACCTGTGCCTGTTTAGCCTGGAGGAGACAGAGAGGATCTTATCCATGCTTATAAATAGCTAAACAGCAGGGGTCAAAAGGATGGGGCCAGACTCTTTTCAGTGGTGACCAGCAACAGGACAAGGGGCAATGGGTACAAACTGGAACACGGGAAGTTCAAGCTCAACATGAGGAAAATCTTTGAGGGTGACAGAGCACTGGAACAGGCTGCCCAGAAGTTGTGGAGTCTCCTTCTTTGGAGATATTAAAAACCTGTCTGGACATGATCCTGTGCAACCTGCTGTAGGTGACCCTGCTTTGTCAGGGGTGTTGGACTAGGTGATCTCCAGAGGTCACTTTCAACCCTTACCATTCTGTGATTCTGTGTAAAGTACCAGTGTCCCAAAAGACGCTACATCAGTAACACTGGTACTGCTCCTTGAGCACTAGTGTGGAGGGAGAGCTGGTTCCTGTAGGTTGCTGGCACAGGAGAGATGGGCTCCCGCCGTGGTGAGAAAATCAAGGGCATGGGACTGCTGAGCACGCACACAGCCAGGGCCAGGAGGAGAAAGGAGAAAGGGCTGCCCAAGCCCAGCAAGGTCAGCCAGGACCTGAAGCCGCTGCCGAGCAGAG
>NW_010204997.1:16859-25205 GCF_000695765.1 Mesitornis unicolor | reverse complement strand
ACTGAAGTCAAGGTAGACCACATCCACCACTGATGAACCAACAAGAAGAACCAACAGCAAGGACTTACCATCCATGTCAAGGCGTTGCATGATAATCGCCAGCTCCACCTCACTGGGCATGTATCCCAAGGAACGCATTGCCATGCCCAGCTCCTGCTTCGATATAAAGCCATTCCCATCCCTGTCCAGCACCCGGAAAGCTTCACGGATTTCTGTAGAGGAGAAGGAAGAAGAGAGAGCTGTTATGGTGGAGGACTCCCTGGTCAATATGTCTGCATGAGTGAGACACTGAAGCAGCATATATTGACTTTTCTAATGTTAATGATGCGTAGTTGATCATTTCAGGGCAGTGTAATCATGCTACATTCATGCACGCATATATACTTGCGTGCATGCAGTAACACATGCAAGCCTCTGTATGCAGACAGATAAAATACAGCAGCATCCACACTCACACTGCCTATTTTCTGTGCTAAATAACATTGCAAAATTGTTTCTTCATTACACATTGAACTCCACATCTGCCTTGACTTGCTGTGGGTGAACCACCCTGACCTACAGCAAACCCCAGCCCCAGGGGCTGCTCCAGTCGCTCTTCTCCAAGCCACTCAGTGTGTCTGCAAGGCAGATCTACTTTATGTCACAAGGGCAAGCTGTGACTTTGTCCAACAAAACTGTGTGTTTGGAGCAGCAGGGTGCTGGGTGCCCGCTCCATAGGGTATGGAGTTCTGCAGCCGAAGCCCAGATACGCACATTCTCCTTTGTCCGATAAATGCGGATGTACATCTTTTAAACCATACCCAAGCAATTTCCATTTCTCACTCCTCTTCACAGCTTTTCTCTAATTTATAACTGTTTTACAGTAATAAGCAGCCTCAGATCAATAAAAATGCTCATGGCATCAAAGGAATCACTTCCATCATTCTTCCTCAGCCTGGCTCAGCTTCTGACATAAGACTTTGTTTTGCTTTTTAATTCTGGCACATCCCCCTCCAGCCTTTACAAGCCCACTGAAGACTCCTCGCATCCACCTCGATTGCTCTGCATGGCTCCCACCCCTCACAGACCTCTCAACTTGAAGCCCCAGCACTAAGCTCCCCAAATCTGACCATTGCAAATGCCAATAAAGCAATTTTAACATTTCAGCCAGTTAGGTGCCTGTTTTTCTTAAAAAATAATCATTTGGTTGGAAAAGACCTTTAAGATCATTGAGTCCAACCATAACCTGTCCACCACTAAACCATGTCTCCAAGCACCTCATCTCCCCAGCTTTTAAATAACTCCAGGGATGGTGACTCCATCACTGCCCTGGGCAGCCCCTTCCAGTGCCTAATAACACTTGCAGGGAAAAAATTTTTCCTCATATCCAATCTAACCCTGCCCCGGTGCAACTTGAGGCCATTTCCTCTTGTCTCATCGCTTGTTTCTTGGGAGAAGAGACCGACTCCCCTCACTACCCCCTCCTTTCAGGGAGCTATAGAGAGGATAAGGTCTCCCCTCAGCCTGCTCTACTCCAGGCTGAACCCCCCTCAAGCTCCCTAAGTTGCTCCCCATAATTCTTGTGCTCCAAACCCCGCACCAGCTCCAGTCCCTCAATGTCCTTCTTGGAGTGAGAGGCCCAAAACTGAACACAGGATTCAAGGTGCAGCCTCACCAGTGCCCAGTACAGGGGAAGGATCCCTGGAAAGGGTTTAGTTTGAGGTGGGGAGAAGAAGAGGTGCTGATTTCCTAGTTTTGGTTAAAAGGCCTTTGCCCCATGCTGTGGAAAGGAAAACACAGGATGCATTTTCGTATTTCTTTTGGGAATGAGGGTAGGTGAAAAACCAGCGTGCTGGGGCTCACAGTAACTTTGTTCAAAGGAGTTTAATCTTCATGGGAAAGAATTTCATTGGAGAAGTGGGAAGGAAAACCCAGCAGTAATTTAAAAATGCTCTATTCTCTATCAGGAAGCAGAGTGGATGTCACCTTCCTCTGCTCCCAGGTACAAGGAGGGCAGTAACTCCTGCAGTGACAAAGGAAACATGGTCCTTGGTCCTTCCAGGAAATAACCAGAAGCATCATCATCACCCACCAGGAAATGGTTCCAGTGACATCTTTGCTAACAGGTTATTTAAAGCTTTACGATTCAAAGGCTGCTTCTAAATCACCTCACAACAAAGTACACCACCTCCCTCAGCAACACCAGTGCGTTCGCAAAGTCTGCTCCAATTTCCACGTGTAGCTTTCTGCTGTGTGTAATAAATACCCTGGTGATGGGTAAGGGCCAGAGCACCTCTGCAACCTACTGCTTAATCTTCACCACAGCTGTGGATATCATGAGATACGATCAATTTTTAATCCAGTCAAAGAGCCCACTGACGCAAAAAGGGATGATCCTATTAATTCTGATGAATATTGGGTCAGATGGGTAATATCTACACTTCGGGTTCAGGTATGCAACTATGGCTTCTTTAAACTTAAATGCTGTGCCTTGTCTCCCTGCCAGCCCAAGCTGGTGTAAGCTTGGTGATATGAGAAGGCAGTGAGGCTGTTCAAAGCAAGCTCAGCTGGAAGTATCGGTACATAATGCAAAGAGCCTTTGGAGTAGGAACAAATCCCATTAGACACTGCCAGCCATAGTAAAATCTATTTTCTTATGCTGTGCTGAAAGCTAAAGTGCAGTAAATACTATATTGAAATCAATTAATTTTAAAATAAACTTTTGACAGCTGAAGACAAAAGAACTGTAAATATTGCAGGGAGTTGAGAAAGTATTTTAGAAAATAAAACATGAGTCTACCTTCAGAGAAGTTTACACATGAGTTAGCCTGATCCAAATCACATGAATACATTGCATCCGCACAGGGGCTTTACTGCTAGATATCTGAGTGCTAACACCTAGTGAGTGTCCTCTCCAGGTACACCAATTTCAGAAGGTGGATTTAACAACACTGTAACATTTGAGTCTCCATCAGAGGAGAAAACCCCACATATTTGGGGTCCAGCTCTGTTCCTTGCCTCTAAGAAACCTGAACTTTTGACCAAGTCTGAAACATCCTTCACACATCAACTTCTGACACCAAATGAAGCTTTTTTCACTCATCACTCTATAAATACCACTTATGCAGAGGTATATTTGAAGAGCTATTTATAGGTTGAACACACTGTACACGAAGCAGCTATGACCTCAGTCAGTGCCTCCTCTTTATCTCTACATGTAACACCAACCCCTTATCAGCTTTTCTTCATAGTGATTCTTTCTCCTCTGACATACTCGCGGGTGCTGTCCTGTACAGCACCCAAGGTGTGAGCCACATACCTGAGCATCCTTCCCAAATGCAGCCCTACCAGCACTGCCAAAGAGCTGGTCCCAAGGAGTGGTCCGTGAACCTATCACCCTTGCTGGCCCTCACCTTTATTTCCAGCTGTTAAATTTCATTATCCAAGGCTAAAAATACATCAGCACTTTCCCCATATGACTTTCCCAAAGAAGTTGCCATGGCAACTGATGCTCCTGGCTCAGAACTGGGAGCGGATGTGGTCTGTGGAGTAAATCTCTCAACAAAGACATTGCCAAGCCTCGGGAGAAACTTTGAGACCACTTCCATTCTGGCAGGAAGCTGCTCTGTGTGGGGATGCTTTACCCCGATCAAGAAAAGCAGAGCCCCGTTTTGTCTTTAAAAGGAAGAGTAAAGATAACAGGAGGAGCACGTGTCAAAGGGAGCTGTCTTTCCCTTTGCCCAGCCTGGATGGCAGCAGAGCCTCTGCACACAACCAAGTACACATACTTGTGTTACGCTTCCCCTGGGGTGTTAGCAAATACTCATATTCATTCCCCTTTCCACTATATAGTATCTTCTTTAACTCCCGAATATAGGCAGCCAACATGGAACTATATTAGAGAATAAAAGGGAAAAAAGAAAACATAGAAAGATTTAGAGAACAGAAAGTAGCCCGTTTTGTTGGTGGTAGCACTGGACTGAGCCTCGGGAAATGTCACTTCTTCTCAAGGAGGCCAGGCAAGGAGCAGAGAGCTCTTCTCCATGCCTCAGTTTCTCCATCCCTTGGGAACAGTGATACTGCTCCACTGTACAAGGTGAGTTCAACACAGAAGTGCTCACCTGGCAGCTGGTGCCTTTCAGCAGCACCTCACTCCCAGAATTAATTCAAACAGCACCAGTAAGCAATGTCACTGCAAAGAGACTTTGTCAGAGGGACCATACACAATGCTTAGTGCTGAACAGTATTCAAGTGAATGAGGGGAGAGAAGGGATCAGCCTCCAGCTCCATGCTAACTAACATCTTTGCTAATGATCTCAAAGAGGGAGCAGACATGACATGAATTAAATTCCCAAACAACACAAGACTGGAAAGCATTGCCAGGACAAAAAGTCCAGCAAGAAGGAAGGAGTGCTGTGCAAATGGGTCAAGATTTTGAAGCAGTAGGGCCAAGGCACGTTTCTCAGGAAAGTTTAGCTCGGTGTTTTTCTCCAGGTGAGGATTTATGTTACATGGGATCCAAGAGCACAGTAGCCATCTCTCAGAGTTATCTGAGCAGTGAAAAGCTGTGTATGGATTGGTGTGGCTTTTTATTATTTCCCCCTCTTTCTTCACATATAACAGCTTCCAGCTCCTTGTTCTGCAGTGCACAGCCATCCAAGTACCACCATACCCCTCTGGGAAGAAAGGAAGAATCAGAGAAAAGGATGACTTTTTTTATTACCTTTCTGAAGGGCACAAACAAGACCTCTGTCAAAGTTGGACCTAACACCCAGCCTAGAAAACAATCAACTCTCTCCATCTGCATCCAGAAAGAACCAAAGACAATGTCCTCACCCACCAGCTCCAGCACTTCCCTACAAAGCTCTGCTCCGCACCCACGGAGCGTGCCAGAGTCTGACCCTGCGCTCCCTTCCCCAGTCATCCCTTCTCCCAGTCCAGTCACAGGTTTATTTACAGCTGATTTCCCTCTGACTGGTAACTAGCGGCAACCATCATTATTTCTTGTTTTGCTTCCCAATTGAGAATGAATCATGATTCTCCAGGAAATAAACTCAGCCTGAGCCATCAGAGTCCACCAGCCACCTTCGGGCACTGCAGATGGTTTCGGGTTAGTTCACTGGGTAGAAATATCACCACCACAAATTTTGTAACTACACTGTAACTACCACACCCTGAGTGCACAGTAATTACAATCAGAGTCCTATATGGTTATTTTCATTAGTTTGATAAAAGAAGAAACCCCACCACCCAAAATCTTGCAAGTCATCTCATTCACTTAATTGCAGGTATGGGCACGAAAAGTACAAACTGAATGATCTAAAAGCTGCAAATAGCATGTCCTTGACTGAACAGTTAAGTAAGTCTCGTAACTACTATGTCTGTTTAAAAAAGTGGAAATTTCCATGCCTCCATCTGCTTTTCTTACACTTGTTTTTTGGGTTTTTTTTCCTGCAAATTGCAACGAAGTGTCAAAATAACTACATTTTTCATATAATGGAAACACTCTCCCCAACATACTCCAATTGGAAGTGTCAAAATATTTCACTTGGTTATTCTCGATCTCAGCAAAACAGTTCAGCATTCCCAGATCAAACCCTTTCACCACAGCCTGATGCCATGTCTACCTGAACGGCTACAACATCCTGCTGAGGCGCAGGAACCAAGTCCTGTCAGCATCACCAAAAACATGCGGTTAGAAATGGGGCATAGACAGCTGGTTTTAACTGGCCTCAGTGCTACATCAGTTTGGACAGACACAGTTACGTCAAATGGGCAAAGCAAACTGGTGCTAGTCAGCTTGACAAAGTATCTCAGCTCAGAAAAGGCTGCCTGAAAACTAAGTGTCTCATCTTGGTTTTCCTTAGAGGGACTTTTTCATACATAACTTGGCAGATTTTCTTTTTTTTCTTTCCTTTCCCAGGAAAAAAATGATTTGTGGAAATGACATTTCCTGTGGTTATGTTCCCAAACACATTTAACACTTGCCAAGTAACCTGCAGGAACACCCCAATACCATATAAATGCATAACATAAAGGCTGTCTGTTTCTCCTCGGTACTCTCTTAAATGGATGCTTTCAGCACAAGGGGCAGGGGCTGGACTGGGAATACCCAGGACATTCACTGTGAGGGCAGGCCAGCACAGACAGCAGCACTCCAATGCCTCCCCATGAGGATGCTCCATAAATGTGGCTGCACCCCTTTTGCGGGTGTGCGAGCCCTGTGGAATCGCACAGAGCCAGCAGAGAAGCATGGTGCTGAAAAGCAGCCATCCGAAGAATCTGGAAAAATAGCAACTTCCACTCTTCTCTCTAAATTTCCCTACTGTGGACAGAATTTCATCCAAGAGACATGCAGGGCTACCCTTTAGCTTCTCCCGGCACCAGCAGAAGGATGCATGGGGTTGGAGATGCTGCACTGTGGCCCTCGCCATTAAAAGATGTGGAATAATCAAGTGTCCAGTGCCTGAGAAAGGTACAGACTGGTCATGAGTGGTGAGGGATGAACTCAGAAAGAAAGAAGTGCGGAGGAGGATGGAGAGAATGCAAATGGCCAGGCTGCCAGGCAAGAGAAGGGCAGAGCTTAGCTCACGGAGGTGCTTCAATTTCCATTTGTGATGCACTGAGGAGGGCAGGGAGGTGGAGAGGACATCCCAGGGACAGAGAAAAGTTATTTCAGGTGAAGACGAATATTGGTCCAAAAACAAATGGATATAAGCAAATTAGCCTGACAGTTAGACTAAAGTTTCAGAGGTCAGCAATGACTGCAGCATTTCAAAATAGGGTTTCATCCATTCTGGGCAGCTTTGGTTTCTGAGATCAAGTCACCTCTAGCAGCAGGAACTGGCTTCAAGGACCTCTTCCAGCCTGTGGTCCTACTTCTCTGCATGCTAAGAAAATCTTTACTCCAAGTATATCAGTGCACACTGCAGTGGTCAGCACAGAAACAAGGTGATTTCATGTTAATTCTTAGTTAACATGTTTATCATTTGCCAATCTCTGAAAACTTTGCTCAGATCTCTGGTCTGTGTGATTCCACTCTCTCAAACAAATGGCTCATAACGTGGGTCTTTATTGAGCATCCAAAAGCAAGCAAGTCCTTACAAATAGCAGCACTAGGATAGGAGACAGCTGCATAAGCAAATGTCTCATTTCTATTCATTGGATATAAAGCATCTTTTTAAAGGTCTCAGCATTTTATGCAAGACTCCATTGCATATCACAGTCATTCTGAAGGAGATGGATGTGGAGCCAGCACTGCACCTCATGCTATTTCCAGAAGGACATTTTGGTTTGCTGGCACAACCCATGGGACCCTGTGTGCCCCCAGGGCACGTTGGGTGGGGTATTCAACACAACCGTCACAAGACACCCTTATGTTGACTTGTTTTACACAGAGAACTCTGCAGCTAACTGAAAGGAGAGGGCTTTCTACCTTCAAACACACAGACTGGGGCAAAAATATGTAAATCCAGAGAGTTCTACAAGACCTGCGCAGTCTTCTCCTGTCATGGATTATTAAGCTGCTGGAAAATGCCTTGCAAACAGCCCAAGAGGCCCATGCCTGTTTATCTCCAGGCAGCTGCAGCTTGGTCACTGCACACTGTTGGTGAAAGCCACATCTGTCCCTGCATGGACTTTGCACTGATTTGGCTTATGGTCCTCTCCATGGCTTCTGTGATGCACCTGTTACTAAGGTGGGCAGTCACTTGGGGCTTCTGTGAGGCTTTCTGGAAGTGACGTAGAAGAGGATGTTCAAGGTAGAGCAAAAGTTAATTACTCATTCTTCAAGGATTCTTTCACTAGTTCTTTTGATTAGGAAACAATCCTTATCCTTCCCTCATCCTTTACATACAGCAGGCACAAAACATTTTCCCTCCCATGGCACTGCACCACTTCAGAGAACCTCATGCACAGTGCGTGTTCTCCTGGGAACAGCTGAGCCACGTAGAGAAGTGTTTAACTTCACAACATTTTTTTAAGCTGCCTAGACAGTAACCTATAATATCTGGGAGCTGCTGATTTAGTATATTGACATCAATACTCAATTCATCATCAGAAATGAAACATTTGCTAGACATAAATAGGTAATGAGCTTAAGATTCCTACCCTGGAGCATCTCAGAGAATGAGAGTGATTTGATTCAATATTGCTTGGGGACGACTCACATTAAATTTGAAGAGATAATAACTGCCCATCTCTTTTTTTCTTTTTTTTCTTTTTTTTTCTTTTTAATACGTATAATTTGCATCCTGTACTGATTTACTGCCAGAACAGTCTTCATACATTTCTTACCAAAATGAGAGTTTCAGTCTGCAGTCTTGCCGGCAATAACTGCGTAGGAAATATAATTTCTCCCATCGTTTC
>NW_010204997.1:0-16828 GCF_000695765.1 Mesitornis unicolor | reverse complement strand
TTTCCCTAGACTTTGCAAAGGTGGCTTAATTAGACTTTGAGCACTCTCTGTAGGAAATGTACTGCCCGGTAGTCAAATGTAGGTACCTGCCATTTAGAATAATGTCCTCAAAACAGCTGGACAGAGACTCATTTGTTACAAGCATCTCAAACACCCGGACAGTTGGCTCTGACAAAGATGATAAGTTGACGTCCTTCCCATCGCAAAACAACCCTTGAGTCAGGACAGACAGTACCCGCGGCAAGTTTTGCTGGAGTTTGATTACTTTCCCAGCCCCTCTGCCTTTAATTAACTTTCACATGGCTACCCAGCGGCACATTAAACCCCACTTAATATGTCCTTACTACAGTTATACTAAAGATCAGAGAAGCATCTTGGTCCCTGGCGGTGGCTGCTCAGGACTTACGAGATCGACCCACACACCTCTGAGTCCATGGTAAGATATTGCTCATTGCTGTTCCACCAACTCCCCCAGCTGGGATGGGAGAAATGCCTTCAGCATCCCCCCATTCCCTTTCCAATCAGCAGATTCATTCCCTGGCCGTTGGATTTATTCCCACTACCGGTTTCTCCAGTGTCACCACCCAAGGTGAGAGACTGCCCCTAGGAAAGACCATACTATACCTATAAGTTTATGCTTTTCAGTCCAAAGTCACCTGTTTCTGTACATTTTCTGTTCTCCGTGGCCCAGAATCTACTCCATCTGAGAAGACAACAGTTTTTCTCCTTAAAAGCCAAAGTGATTATAACACATAAATTGCTTCACTGAGAGCATATCTTGTGAACTGGAGCTCAGCAAACCAAATCGGCCTTCAACTGCCCTATCCTTTAACAGCCTCTTCACCGTGTAAAGGCTCAGGATCATGAGCTTTGTCCTACAAACAACAATCCTCACTCCAAAAGAGGAAAACTGCAGAGCTAGATCCATTTTGAAATGCTACTTTCTGAGAAGCACTCAGTAATGCCAGAAATGCTGTCTTAGTCCGAGTGCCAGAGACAAACTGTATTTTCTGCAATTTATTCACAAAAACTCAAACTCTAATTCAGTGAATTAAATTCTTATTTTTCCCCTTGACCTGAGCCAGTTCCCCCCCCTCCATATTTTCACTTGCTGTTGCATGGTAAAAATGGGTACCTCTTTATCTTCTCTGGCCAACAATCACTATAGTCCCTGTACTCTTCTGAGTACTTTTACATCAAGGTGATTTTCACATGTCCACAAATCCCTGAGAAACCAGTAACAACCCAACGGAGTTGCTGGGCTGTACACCTCACTCCACATTACTTGAACCTGGCAGCACCAATGTTCCACTGCCTCCGTTGACACCTATTCATTACACTGGAAATTCCCTTAGTTGCTCAAAGACAATCATCATCAAATAAAGAAGGCTGCTTTGAAGATGAGTTAAAACCAAGTGCTGCAAGATCTCAGTAATGCAGATTGATGCGAGAGCTCATTCATAAAATCATCAAACCACAGAATCATCAAGGTTAGAAAAGACCTCCAAGATCATCAAGTCCAACTGTCAGCCCAACACCATCATGCCCACTAAACCATGTCCCAAAGTGCCACAACGACATGCTTTTTGACCACCTCCAAGGATGGTGACTCCACCACTTCTCCGCACAACCTGTTTCAATGCTTAACCACTCATTCAATAAAGAAATTGTTCCTAATATCCAATCTAATCCTCCCCTGGTGCAACTTGAGGCCACATCCTCTTGTCTTATGGCTTGTTATTTGGGAGAAGAGAAAAGGAAAACGGCAACAGAGCAGCCCTGGATGGAGGCAGGAGGGATGCAGCAGAGGCTGTGCCCAAAATGTGAGTTCTGCCAGGTGGTAAATTACAATTCTGTGCTTGGATGGGTTTGGGGCAGCTTGGCTGCACACTGCCTCTTCCTCAGCCTTATAGCAGCTGTGATCAAGCCACAGTGGATCAAAAGAGTTAATTTCAAATATTCTATCCAAAAGAAAGGTGAGGAAAATACTGCAATAACCTGCCCTTCAGTTTGCTTTTCTTTCGATGGCTTTGCAGTGTAACAAAACCAAAGCTCATCTATCATTCCTGTTCAGGAACTGTTTCCAGAAAAGGCTTCACTGCAGTGAAATCCCAATATTTCATGGCTGTGTTATTTATATTTTAAAAAGTGAAATCATAAATTCAAAATGAAATATTGCAGTATTACTGAAATAAGGTTCTTCTATTATTTTCAGTTGAAAAGGCCATTGTCAACAGGGAATGTAATCAAATCTGCATTTTTCTGATGGAAAATGTTTCCACCGGAAGAATTACAATCAGCTCGAGCTCCCCAGCTCCCTCCATACTTTTTCGTCCTAGCTTATTGCTTTACAAAGTATCAAGCAATTTGAGAAAGCTTTTCCCAACGTGACTGCAAAGCATTGCTGGAACATACTCATTTAGGGACAGGAAGCACCGAAACACACCAGAGCAACGTTTCAGCACATGTGCAAAACTGATAAAGCTTCAGCATTTTCTAAGCAATACTAAAGCACTTCCTTATGCAGATAGCAGAAATCTCACTGCAAATCACTAAAAAAAAAATAAATCTGAATTTTGCCCTGTAGCCACATTATCTGGGATTTTCGTCCTCCCTGGCTGAAGGTGCATCTATAACAGCAGACCTTTTTCTGATACTGTATTAAGACCTTTTGGAGGGGAATGGAAATTGCTGAGGTATTTATCTCTGGGCAGCATCCAGCCACGTGTCCTGGCATATATGGGAGGTGCTCTATTATTCTGCATTTTCTAACCCCAACCTGTTGTCTTGCTGATACAAGCCATGGTAGACAAGGCTTCCAGGCTGCCATACACAATCCATAAGGGAAGCTCTGCCTGCTCAGGCTGCCCATAGACACTAATCTAAAAGCTGAAAACTTGCTCCTGAGCAGGTCTGGAAGCCTTTGCAAAGCCAAGGGAGTTGCTACGGGGGTCAGGGTGAAACTCAAGAAAATCTCCTTCCTAAATCCTGTCCAAAAGCCCAGCGGTGTTCCCTCGGCTCATGCACTGCTGGAGTGGGTTATGGCCTGAGAGGCTGCAACTGAGAGGAAAATGAAATGGATTTTCAGAATATTTATTGCTAAGGTAACCTCAGAAAGTCTGGTTTGCATCCACGCAATCCTACCCTGGGATGTGTTGGCTAAAGACAAAGTCATCAGCCAGTCCCAGTGGTTTTATAGAATCACAGAGTGGTTTGGGTTGGAAGAGGTCTTCAAAGGTCATCCAGTCCAATCCCTCTGCAGTGACCAGGGACATCTTCAACCAGATCAGGTTGCTCACAGCCCTGTTCAACCTGACCTTGAATGTTTCCAGGCACAGGGCATCTACCACCCGTTCCAGTGTTTCACAACCCTCATTATAAGAAATGTATTTCTTATACCTGGTCTAAATCTGCCCTCTTTTAGTTTAAAACCATTATCCCTTAAACCACTGCTTTTCAAATATCATTGAGAGTGGCTTGGCAACTACATCAGCCAATTCCCTCGGCAGTCTGGGATGCATTTCATCAGGTCCTGTAGACTGATGGATGTTCAGGTTCCTCAGGTGGTAATGAACCCGATCTTCTACAGCAGGAGGCACTTTGCTCCTCCATCTAGCACTCCATCCACTTGAGAGGTGTGTGAAGAGAGGTTGCCAGTGAAGACTGAGGCAAAAAAAGTTGTTGCGTCCCTCAGTCTGCTCCTCATCCTTTGTTACTAGCTTGCCAGTCATGGTCGTTGGAGGGTTTCCTGAAGCAAGCCATGCCCAGCCTGATTTCCAGCCAAAGATATCAGACGGAGATGCTACAAAGCCAGTTTGAAACATATACAGCTGGAAATGCAAATGGACAATTGAAAGCTGCTCACTGATATGCATACATTTACTCCAGTGATCTGGAGAGTCACATTTCTGAAGGATATTAAGTCAGGTCACTGAGATAGAAAGAGACTTGCTCAGGACCCTCATGTTGTGAAAGACTTCACCTGCATAACCAGAAAGAGCTTTTACTTACAAAGTGCTTTATAGTAGATGTAGGAGAATCTTTTCCTTTTACTATATTCATCTTTTGTACAAAACATGAAAATGCTCTATTAGAAAACTTTCATCTTCCAAACACTCCAGGAGGGCAATTGAAATATTTGCATTTCTTTCCTTTTAGATTATTTGAATGAAACTATGGTTTCTACATATCAAAGGCACATAAAAATAAAGCATTCTTAAAAATAAATCTCTGTACTTTTTCTGTGCTATGTACCTGAAAGCAGTGCTAGAGAATTCAATTGTAAAATAGGTGGTGGAGGCAGGCACAGACAATACAGCTTAAATGGGATTTATTTACTCACGAGCTTTAAAGACTTCTTAAATAGTGTTGAAGGATTTGTTTTATTTTCATTTTCCACCTTTCAGTAACTTTTTCTTTCTGTTATTTTTCCTGTCCCAAAGACAGGAATTAGTGTGGTGACTCCTTCTCTGGTGAAATTAAAGAGAACCGTTGCTGGCATGATGGAGGAGAAATGAGATCTGGGCCCTTTGCTAGTACTGACTGCTTGGACTGGGACATCAAAAAAAGACACTATAATTATATAGATCTGTTTGAGAGAGGACAGCAGTTAGCAGAGTATCCTTGCTCTGGCTGTCCAAGGTTTAGCACTCTCTGAAGCCATCTACAGTGGGGTGAACATCCACCGACTTACACTTTTCAGACCCAAGAGCAATGCTCCGAGGCCATACCCGGCTCTACCCACCCCACCACTGACAGAGGTACCCATATGATGGTGGAGTTGACAGTTTGCTCCCTCCATAGAGCCTGTTCTAAGCCTTGAGGTATTTCGATCCTGCAGAAACCAATGCAAACAGCCAATAAAGACAATAGTGAGTGTTTGCATCCTCTGTTTGGTGCAGTGAAACACATTCAGCCCTTCTCTTCTTTCCACCACCTTTGGTGAAAATGAACCCAGTTTACACCCATCAAACAAGACAAGGATTTGATCATAGCTCTCATTTCCCATGTGTTGGTTCCCATCCAAATTAATGCCAACATGAGCTCTGAACATGAGAGCTGCCTTCAGAGATTTTTTGTTCTTGAAAACGAAACAGCAAAAGCTGAAAGTACAGTAAGTCTCTTCAGAGAGGATGGTTTAATTAGCTGGCATGATATCAAACCTGAATGACTTCTGACATACAATTACAGTGCACTGTCTAAGCTTGAGAAAACCATGTAACCTGCCTTTATCATCATTTCACTCTATGTTCACTTGACACTTGAGAAATACATCACATGTTAACATTTCAGTGGCCATTTCTGTATCTTCTGGTCCTTGGAACAAATGAATATTTCTAAAAATAACATAAAATCTTATAACCTGGACACATAATCAAGTGCACAGGCTGCAATTACCTTTCAGAGTTGATATTAAAATTGAAATGTGCTCCTTCCAACTATGAAGAAGTCCAGCTTAAGCTCTACTGGGGAGGAAATAGTTTACACTTGGCCATCCATCTCTCTCTGGGAAGAACAACACCTGAAGTGGGGGAACAGCCTTCCCCAGCATTGCAAGCCAGAGTGCAAAGATGATAAATACAGCTATGCCTTATCTATGTGACTTCAGGTGCTGGCACCCTGATGAATCCCTAGGAAAGGTGCTACCAGAATACAAGTAATGGCTGGAAAATCCTCCAGCAGATGTTTGAGCCTCTCCTTGCTCATCCTCCCTAGATCACTCTCCTCATGTGCACCCCAGCTGTGCTTCTGGAGTTGTCCGTCCTTCACCAGGCTGCATCGCTCCCCTCCTCTCCTGCTGCTTGCACCCACTACACAAGTGTAACCCTTCTCCCCACTGATCTGGTGTTATCTCCTCCCACTCTTCGTCTTTGAGCCATTTCTGATCTATTCCCTTTCTCTCACGCCAGCCTCCTGCTGCCCATTTCAGCTCTTTATCCAGTTCCCTCATTTCTTCTCAACTACCTCTTTCATATGGCATCAGAGAGTCCCCAGCTGATTGCCAGCCAACACTCAAAGCCCCCCTGCCATTCAGGAGCACTGGTGCTGCTCCACACCAAAACCCATTAGGGATGATAAGGCATGATTAAATCCAGACACACCCCACCACTGCCTCCACACCCACCAATTCAGGGTGGGAATTAGGATGAGAGACGCAGCCCATTTAGCAAGGTGGTAATACAGTCTGCAGCCACACTGCTCTGAGTATGCACTGCCAGGGCCCATGCATGGCTGGAGGAGCAAATTTACGGGAAAAGTAAGTAAGTGACTGTCCTCTGAGTCACTGCCAAGGCTGTTGGGTGTTTCTGGGTGCTCCGAGATCCTGCTTTTCTCCAAGGCTCAAAGCTGAGGTTCCCCAATATACACAGGGCAGATAGATACTACCTGTTGTAAACGCAGAGCCAATTTAATGAAAATATATCTGGCTGAATATCTTAAACATAAAGTGATCTTATTAATAGATCAGACACAAATGTAGGCACAAGTAAAACCTCACACTGGGTGCAGAGTGATTTATACACATAAGCAAAATAGATCAGTCTCACATTTCTAGAAAAGGACACCAGATGCCTTTGACGTCATCTAAATTATCTCTATTTTTAAAAGTTACTCTTTTCCATTTGCTGCCAACTCTGAAAGTCCAATTTGCCAAGATAATATATCTAGTGTGGATGAAGATTTCCAAACTTGAAGTATCAGTCTCTTAGCAACCGTAGTACTCTTTGTATTAAAACTGAGCACAGTGAAACTGTCATTTTCTATAGCCTTTTATACACCTAATCAGTGCATTCCCATTAAAAGACACAATACTGGAAAAATGTCATTTAGGATTCTAGATGCATACAGAATATGAACACACACACACACATATATGCCATATTCTGTCTCCACAGAAGGATAGAGTACTTATAGTCAGCAGACATGTCAGGGAAATATGTGCATATCTTATTCATACAAGGAACTTGATAAGAAATGAGAAGCTGAAAGTAACAAAAGGTGCAGCAAGAGCTGATAAGAAAAAAAATAAAATCACGGAAAGAACTTTTTCTTCTGGGTCTGATTCAAGTGGTGGCCTTTAGGCAGCGGGCAGGGGTGAGATGAAAGAAAGCCTCCCTTTACTGGTCTACTATGCTTTCAGCCCAGCACTGGAAGAGCCATTTGATGCCTCCCTTTCTCTAAGCCTACAAGACTTCTAGCAAGGGCTTTCAACTCCCACATTCACATCTGCTTCTTCCAGCCCTGCACAGAAGCTCACGCTCCTGGTAAGTTTACCTTGGGTAAATGACATGTCAAGGTCCTCTGCGGGAAGTAGAAGTTCTGCAGTTGCAGAAGAACGTGAAAATATTTTGAATATAGAGGGGATCATACAAACTAACTTTTTTCTCCGGGTCACCTGGCCACATAGAGCTAACGTACTGCCTGTCCAGAAATTCTGGGTATTTTCCTTCACAAACATAGAGAAAACTTCAAGAAACAGAATGGAAACATGTGTCCTGACACAGCAGCTTCATACAGAGAATATAATGTTGGTTTCTTATCTCCCCGCAACCCTATGGGACTTTGCTCCAACCGGAAGACCAAGCCATACCTTCTCCTGTTGCCCACCAGGACTTAGCCTGAAAGTGGATTGACTTGGCTGAAATCTCCATCCTCCCTGCATGAGCAGGACCAGAGCCATGCAGTCTGCACATGGGTCTGCTCCTGTTTCCATACAAGGATAGGAGACAGGACCAGTTTGGGAGATTAGGCACTGGGTATATTCCTCTGCCATGGGCTCTCAAGATGAGAACCGCAGCAGTTAAATCCCACAAGCCGATCTGCCAGCCTCTGGCCAGGTACACCTGGATGGCTGGTGGTGGCCAGCATGGAGTGAGGGCAGGGAGCACACTCCCTTCTCCTGAAACCATCTTTGATTGAAAATCTTTCATCAGATTGAAACCCTGGATGTAAAGGAAAGGGAGCAGCTCCATGAGCTGTGCTTTGCTCCTTCTTGCTGCCTTGCAGACATGTCCCACCCCACCGGGTGGCCAAGAGCACATCCTACTGTGCTCCCACACAGTGACTGCCCCAGGTCATCCAAACCTCCAGACCAGCAGTGTATTGCTTACCAAGCACCACAGCTGCCTCGGGAGAGGATGGAAACAAAAGCCTCCGAAAAAGCCAACAGGCAGATGTCTGCCGCTCCACCACCATGCGAACAGGCACAGACAACTCCTTGAAGCTCTTGCAAAGGGAGAGGGACTTGTTTCCTTTTCCTTCTCTCCTGACAGATAAAAAGAAAAGGAAATCAATTCAACCTCTACTCTATTTCAACTCTGATCTCAACTCCTCCAAGTATTGCTGGCCTTATTTCTACAGCACTCACAATAGCAGCCCTCATATAATTCCATTATATTGCTGTGGTTGTTATTTATGTCATGATGATTGCATTGCACTCAAGGGCAGAGGAAAGAGACAGTGAGGTCCAGTTAGATTTACAAGACAGAGTAGCTTCCCTGTTTTCAACCAGCTGTATTATATTCACTGTGGTTTTACTTACTGGCACATGAAAAATGATTGTGAAATGATCTAGAGCTGACGGTACAGCACTTGGTTTCAAATGCACTTTAAGTAATCAATATGACAGCGGGCTTCGAGGACTGCCACACAGGTCCACTGCGTGCATACTTCATTTGCTGTCTCAGGTTGCTGAAGGAGGGGAGCAGCTCACTGCTAAAATAAACACTACAGCTAAAGTTTTAATAAAGGAGGGGCTGATGGAGCTGCAGCTCTCACTTAGCCCATCCTCATCAGCTGCTGTCATTGTGTAGCTCACCTGCATGCACTGCCTGTCTCACTTTCAATAGCATAACACAGCAAACAGAGGATTTTATTCATTACTGTTAACTATAATAAACTGCAAACACACGGCATCAGCACAGACACTCAGGTAGTATACACAGAGTCGCAGCAGCAGGCTCAATGTATCATCACAATATATGCGTACAATATATGCCACAGACATGACGCTCACACAGCTCCTACCTCTAAAACACATAGCCTAGCTGTACTGCAAAGTGAAACTAGTCCCAGATTAAAATCGCATTGAATTTCCCACAGCAATAATGAAGTTGCTTGATAAAATTACTCTAGAAGTATTTCTTGCAAATATTAACGTATTTAGATTCATAAGAAATACAATAAAGAAGAAAAAAAGAATGCCTGACAGCTCTTGGCAGCTTTGCCATTAAATACATAATTAAATTCAAAGTAAACCCAGTCCCTAGTCTAGATTCCCAGCACGAGGAAGCCAACTGGAAGAAAAAAGGCTCCAGCACTGATCCCTCCCTAACACAATCGCCACACAACTCACTAAGTTGAGCAAGGGTATGTGCTTGGAAACGAGTCCCACTGGTCACCTGCTCTGAGCTTTTCCAGATGTGTGCAACCTGGGAGAGAACAGCTTGAGGACCCTGCTCCAGCACAGCTTAATTCAGAAGTTTGCTATGAAAACACCTAGGAGTGGGAGGAACAGGGCAGCATCTCCCTAAGAAACCAGGGACAAGAGAGCAAAGTTTCTAATTCAGTTCAGAGAAAATGAAGCTTTAACAAGTGGGAGGAAAAAAGTTTCTGTTATATTCCCACCCCTCTCCTGTGAAAGTGGCTTCTCTCTTGGAGCACAAAATACTCTGCTGGTTTGTGTCCCAAGCTGTGATGTAGCTTCTGCTCGCAGAGGTTCCCCGCATCCCTCCCCAGCTGAGTCTGCCATGCCGGACAAAATCCTCCTGTTATCTTGGAGACGTTACTACACTAAAACAACATCACCAGAGCTATTAGGAAAGCTGCTGCACGTTGCGCAGGTTGCCAGTAACTCCAGGGGATTTCACGGTGGCCAAGCACAACATGGAGGAGGGGAATTCCAGCTGTGCTTCTTCCATAGGCTGCATCCCGTCTGCCAGCTGCCTGTTGAGGGGGACCACATCCCAGCACAAGCACACCAGAGGATCCTGGATGCAGAGGACCACTGCTGCACAACTGTGCAATGCAAGCCAGCATGTGGGGGAAGGACAGAGATAGCTACTTGTTCTTAATCTCCATCTGAGTGTATTTAAGTAACAGTACAGAAGAACAAAAAAAAGGAGGAAGCAGGTCATCTGGCTTATTGCTGTAGCACATTGGCTGTTTTCCCTTTTCTATTCCCTCCCATCTGGTTCACCATGTATGCAGCACTACACAAATCCCAGCAACGGACTGGACTCCCACAGGGTCACAAATTCCTTGTGCTCACCCAAAACCTGGACAAAGCTCATCTTAGGGCAGTGTTTGTCAAGCTGAGTTCACATCTTCCCAAGGATGGGTAATAAGGAGGACCTGAAATGATCAAGCCAGCCACGGGGCAACTACAGATCTCCAATTACCAGCAGCGGTTGTACATCCATGCCTGCAGATGGCGATAACAGGCCAGAGCAGGTCTGACATTCAGCCAAGGTTCCATCTTCAAACAGTCCCAAGGATTTTCTTCCATTAGAAAGAAATTCTTTACTGTGAAGGTGGTGAGGCCCTGGCTCAGGTTGCCCAGGGAAGCTGTGGATGACCCCTCCCTGGCAGTGCCCAAGGCCAGGTTGGACGGAGCTGTGAGCAGCCTGGGCTGGTGGGAGGTGTGACCCATGGCCGGGGTTGGACTGGGGAGCTTTAAGGACCCTTCCAACTCAAACCATTCGATGATCACATTTACTTTTGTCTGTCCTGTGTCAAGGAATTCCATGGTTTAATCATGCAATATGTGATGATCCACTTTTTCTTCTGAAACACCTCCTCCAACTTCCATCTGATGTTTTCTAGCTCTCGTTTTGGAACAGACAGCAAAAAACTGTTCTCTGTTCTTATTCTCCACACCATTTACCCACTTTATAGACTTAGATTCACCATATCTTCAACTGTGTTCAGGCTAAAGTCTTTATCTAGCTTTCACAAAACCTGCTTAACCTAATCTGTCCTTCCAACTTGGCCCATTCAACCATTGCTAAACACTCAGTGGACATCAGAAACACTGGGCTTTCACCAAACTCTTCAGAAGATCATCGGTCTGTTGCTGAGTCCTTTTCAGTAGAAGAAAATAAAGAAACCTCCAGGGCCCCAGAACTAATCCTCTAAATATTCAAGGTGGAAATCTCACTCTACCTCACTGCAGCCACGAGCAGTACTGGAAGCAGCTCCCATGGGAACAGGAGCTTCCCCAAATCACCATGAGCAAGTCATCAGGGCTAGGAGCTTGGTCACACCCCCATATGCCCATGAGAGAGATTGGCCAGTAAGGTCTACTGGAAGAGACTGGGATCTCCTTTCCATAGGAGTCCTTATCAACCTTCACTGTATTCATATGCCCTATTACCTTTGCATCTCAATACCACCCTGCTACATGCACTTATGCATGCAAGATGGGGAATGGCTGTTATCTCCACTCCACAGACAGCCAAGGTCCAGAGAGTGCCAGAGAGCAATGGCCACACACAATGGGCCAGCAACTGTCAGTCATCTCCAGTGGGAACCCACCAGACCTTTTCCACCAACCTCCCGTGGAGACAGAAACAATGTCTTGGTCATCTTGACCTCCGTTGTTGCTCATATCAGCTGGTAATGGCTGGACTTGCCATTTGCAGAATGGCCACATTACAGAAATGAGGAGTGGATGGAGAGCAGCTGGTAATTGGCAAGGTCTGCCTCTTTCCTGCCTCGCTCTCCCTGTTTTAATGGAAAAGCTGCAGAAACATTCACACTTAATTATATAAAATGCTGTACATGGGCCCAGCTGCAGGGCTGAGCCAATGTATATCACTTCGGAAAGACATCACTGCGTAATTTCTGTCAAGTAATTAGCGTGCTCCGCAGCACACCAAGCTGAGAGTTTTACTAGTGCTAAACAAGGTTAGCAGATTTGTAAACAGCTTGCTATGGAGTAATATTTTTCTGCTCATATTGTCTAAAAATATCTTGGGAGAATTTTCTCCAGTACAAATGGCTCTGCTTGAAAGGGTTTAAAAAACCAAAAATCTTATGGTAATTCAGAGCAGGTTTTCACTTTGCTTGTCTGCCTGTTGCTTGCTTTTCGGTTCCTAACTTCAAACAGTTACACAGATCAGAGCTTGGCTTTAATAAAACACCCAGTTTCACCAGAAAGGAAATAAAAACTATGCTAACACCTAGCTCCACCTCTTCCCCACTTCCTCCTTGATCTTATGCATGGTCAAATTACAGTTTCTTGTTCGTGTTACTGCAGGCCCCAGAGGCTGGGGTTTCACATGGTAGCTGCTGTACCACTGGATGGGAAGGCAGAGTCTCTGCCCTGCAGAGCTGTGGGAGAAGACACCTGGGACCAGTCTGAAGCTCACATTGAACTCCATGGCTGCCCATGTCCTGCATTAAAGATTTAACTCTTCCTAAGACCTTGCATGCGACATCTGCACCAGGGCGAATGGCATCCTTCTGCTGAAGGGAGGAGGATGCCCAGATGATGCTCCAGGAATTGAGATTTGCTATTTCCCAGCAGCTTGTAGGTGACCTGCACACAGTTTAGAAGCAAAAAGGTATTTTACTTAATTGGTTAATGCTTGGGTTCTCCATGAGAATCCTCAGGTCCTTTCACCTCACACTCCGGTGCATAAAAGCTTGTTTTATGCACTCTCATTCTAGTTCAGCTCACTGCCAACTGCAGCACAGACCGAAGCTGCTAGCAGGGACTGAGTAATCAATGCTACATCACCAGGATCAGACCCTGACTCCTCGGTTGGGCTGGATCCACAGCTCCTGACTAGTGTATTCCCCAGCTGCAACACCAAATACTCCAAAGGGGCAAAGCTGCTGAAAAGACCATGAAGAGAAATGACCTGTGCTGTACCTCTATCTGCCTTGTAAAATCAGGATGATAACACTGAACCTGAACAGGGCTTAAATAGGTTCACATTTGTGACAAGTGACCGCGTCCTAGTCCTAGTGCAGGGCTAGCTCCTGGAGCAGCCATGGTCTGGTGGGACAATGCTTTCCACAACTCCAGACTTCACTGAACCACAGTCAAATGAACAAAACACAGGCAATTTGAGTACCTGTAAGAGTGTCTATTTTCTCTTGTGCTTGTGCCAGGTTTGGCCATTTTAGCAGTTAACTCTGTTGGTTTATTTGAGGAAAAGCAGACCATCGGGAGGTTTGTTATTCCATCCACGCTTAGCATTAGGAGCCTGCTAATGAAACCACAGAGACCTCCTGATGCCCGGGAATGGCAGAAAGAGGAGTACAAAGTGGCACACTTTTTACACTTCATTGGGAAGCTTTATAAATTAATTGGAGTACAAAGTCAGTTCTAATTGATGTTTGTATTGATTGAACTGCTCCAGGTCTTAATTTTGGTTGTAAAATTCACTTTAAAATAGAGCCATTCATAATTAAGACAGGATCTGTAATTAATGGAGTTTTATACTCATAAAACTACCTCTCTCATCAGTCTAAATTAAGCTCCACATGAAAGTTTGTGCAAATTAAATACAGTAGATGCCAAAACTACTTTTTCTGAACTCTTTGCTATTCCTATTAATGTCAAAATATATGTGATCTAGAGATATGAAAAAGTCATGAAAATTTGTATAAGAAGAGGTGACAGCAGAGAAGGGCACCCCTGCAACAGTACAGGACACTCATGCCTACCCCATGCAACGCAAGCACAGACAAAGGCACCACGGTCATGTTCAACACGTTGCAGCAGCAAAGCCGTGAGCCATTACCCACATCCCAGTCCGAAAATGAATATATTGTCCCTCTCGCACAACTATGTCATAAACCTGTTTTTAAAGATACTTTGTTCCAAGAGAGTCACACCAGGCCATCAAGAACAAGTAGGGCTTACGTGGGGGCGGGCTCTCTTGTCTTCATGTACCAGTGGTTATTTAAAACAAGGGCTGCGATGTGCCTGGCTGTGCCCCCAAAGCTTCCTCAGTTGCTCGAGCCCTTAATGAAATTCTCCAATTCTGGTAACTGTGGTTGACTATGTGACTCTCTCCAACTTGGTCTCATTGGAAATCTTTACAGCCATCAACCACAATATTTACAAAGCACAGACAATTTTGGGCTTGCAGCAAAAAATAAATCATCCTGGACATATGTACATAGATAAAAGTTCCCCAATAAATCTGTTTTCCATGTGTGAGAGTCTGCCTTATCCTTATCTAGGTAATTAGCTATTTGCTTCTTTAAAGGCTCCCATTTAATTGGAGTTGCTGTTCTTAGAGGAATATAATTTCCTCTTCCCAAAAGGGCTACTACTATTTTTGTATCTTTTTTTTTTCTGGCTGCCACATTCTGTTTTTTTCACTAAAATTAAAAAGTCACTGCAGCACTTACCAAGTATTTATGGCTTGAAGATTCCTACACACGTCCCTGGACCAAAATCCATAAAAGCTTGTCACAGCTGTCCAGCATTTTCCCACATAACTTCAAACACAAGTTAAAGCTCAATAGCCCCTCAATAGCTACTGTAAAGAGCTACACAAGCTGGCTCGCTCCCTGGTAGCTACAAAGTGTCATCCTTTGGAAAATGCCCATCTATCCCCATGGACAACAGAAGATCAGGGGTCAGAGAAGTCTCAACGAGCTCTCCACGTTATAGTCACAAGACAATTCTGGCCGATTAAAGTAGGTATTTGTTTCAGCAGTAGAGCTAAAAGAGCACTTTGACCGATCAAGGTAAGTGAAGTGGGTTGATGATTATGTAGTTAGAATAGGTATTTGTTTTAACTATAGAATTAAGAAAGATTGCAAGATATGTTTGTATAAGCACTTATAGAAGGCACTTACCATGCTCAAGAGAAGAATTAGACAATAGCATGAGGGATAATAGCTGTGGTCAGACCACCATGAGAATAGGCCGCAACTTTGTTTTGTCCAAATTCTACGGGTAATCCAATGTCTTATGTGGCGTGATAGTGAGGAACCAATCAAGGTGAGGGGCAGAGTAAAAGGTGATGATCTTATGCATGCTCGTAAGATTTTGCTTTGTTAAAAATGTATCAATAGGCTGTGAAAATGTATGGGTGCTGGAGCACAATTAGAGGAGCTACCCTCTGTGTCTGCCCAGCGCTGTGAATAAAGAAATGCCTGCTTATCTGCAACTGTGTAGATAAGTTTTTCTCGTGGTGATTGTGACCCCGTCAACATCCAGGTGAGGGAATAAATTGTGGCCCAAGCCCACAGCTGTGAACCGCACCAGGGTTTCTCACTCCCTTTTGGATAAAGTCTGTGTTAGTCCTCTGGATGGCCAGAGATGGTTCTGCTCCCACCAAGGTCATGGAGAGTCTAAAACCAACACCAGCCAAAGCAGAGCTGAGACCACAATGGAGATATAGGAAGTGCCTCTCCCCATGGGTGGAAAGAAAACGTCAAAGTGGGATCACACCAATTTGTTTAACCACTTTAAGAGCTAAAACAGACAGGTTCGTAGCCCTCCTGCCTCAGAGTTTCTCTTTATAGTTGATTCTTTTAATTTGTTTTGCTTCCATCCCATCAAAGTCTCAGAGGCCTCATGAACAACTGCTGGAAGAGGTAAGAGGGAATGCAGAGAGTTGATTACTAATGAACCACATAAATTATCATACTGGTAATTACCCAAAGGACTAAGGTTCAAAAGACCCTCTTTCTTTTCCGTCATCAGTTCCCAGACTAAACACCCACGCCAGCCTTGAGCAGGCCCATTCACACAGGCAGGCTTCCTCAGGTTCACTGCAAACTGGGATGCAACTGGTTTTATGCCATCAAGAACTGCCATACCCATACCAGCCAGCAGATAAGAGATGTCAATACTACTTGTGCTCAAGTGCACAGGCAAGCACACACGTCTGTGTTCCAGAAATATCCCCATGATGAGGTGGGATGTCCAGTCTTTTAACACTAAGTTGGGGAAGCTGAAACTCAGAGCGAGGGTGAAACCTTATCTAGGAAACTGGAAACTGAAAACTTTATCAGTACTAAAAAGCTTTCCGTTAGAAAGAGAAAAACACTAAGGAGATTAACCAGTTATCCAATTTTTTTCCAGCTAGAGAGAGTGAACACCCAGCTCTGTCAATGGGAGTTTTGCCTCTTCTATCAATGGGATCAGAATTTCACGTTTGCAAAATAAACACGTTTTACTTTGAAGACAAGTCTCTTCCCAAGCTGCAAGCAGCTCTACCACTGGCCAGGCAAGGAGGACAACATCAGCCCTTCTGCCTCTCAAGAAGCTCTTCATGGGCAGCTTCTTCACACAGCCAAGCAGTTAGGAAATTCAGAGATATGCAATGTTTGTATTTAAGCATTGTTCTGATGGAGAAACACGCGCTGCCAAGGTCAATCGGAAGAGCTTTTTATTTGCTGGGACCTAACCCTGAAACTGTTGTGTGCCACAAAGCACCCGGGAAAGTGCTAAAAGGCACAATAATTGCACAAAATACCTGAAAAGAGCAACTTCAGGCCTCTGTTATTGCAAATAAACACCACCAGAGACATCATCCAGTGCATTACGGAGTCAGCACTTTCCGACAGCGAAACTCCTGTCATGCCATAGCAACACGCGCGAGGTGTCCATCAGACACGTATCATATAGCTAAGAGCCTTGACTCGCTGCGCTGTGTGGGAGATGCACCCACCCTGCTAAAGACCTGAGAGAGACTCAAAAAAGACAGTGCTAAAGTTTCTGGCCCTGTTGGCTCCAGGACTGCCTCCCCCCTCACAGCTCCTGTCTGGTCCACACAGTGGGGGTCAAAGGCAGGAAAGTGGGGGTCTTCAGCCAATAGGGGGTGTCACGACCATGTATTGACCACAGATCAGATTC
>NW_010204996.1:304-3631 GCF_000695765.1 Mesitornis unicolor | reverse complement strand
CAGGACCCAGCACTTGGCCTTGGTGAACCCCCAACCCCCCTAAAATGAGGAATTCACTCCTAAATGCTCCCAGGATGAGGAATTCACCCCTAAACCCCTCCAGGATGAGGAATTTACCCCAAAACCAACGCCAACAAGGGGTCCTCCTTCCAACCCTTCTTGTAGATGGGCGGAATAACAGGGATCACCCAGTGACTGAGATCACCCAATAAGAGAGCACCCAATAATAGGAATCACCCAAGAACAGAGATCAATCACCCAATGACAGAGATCACCCTACAACAGAGAGCACCCAATGACAGAGATCACCTAATAACAGAGATCACCCAATAAGAGAGCACCCAGTAAGAGATCACCCAGTGATAGGGATCACCCAGTGACAGGGATCACCCACCAATGGGGATCATCCAATAAGAGATCACCCTATAACAGAGATCACCCTACAACAAGGATCACCCGATAGCAGAGATCACCCTATAACAGATCACCCAATAAGAGAGATCACCCAATGAAAGATAACCCTACAACAGAGATCACCCAATAAGAGAGCACCCAGTAATAGGGATCACCCAAGAACAGAGATCAATCACCCAATGACAGAGATCACCCAGTGACAGGGATCACCCAGTAAGAGAGCACCCAATAACAGAGATCACCCAGTGACAGGGATCACCCACCAATGGGGATCATCCAATGAGAGATCACCCTACAACAAGGATCACCCAAGAGCAGAGATCACCCAATAGCAGAGATCACCCAATAAGAGAGCACCTAATAACAGGGATCACCCAATAAGAGAGCACCCAGTAGCAGAGATCACCCAGTAGCAGAGATCACCCAGTAGCAGAGATCACCCTACAACAGAGATCACCCAATAAGGGATCACCCAATAGCTGGGATCACCCAATAGCAGAGATCACCCAATAACAGGGATCACCCAATAAGGGATCACTCAGTAGCAGGGATCACCCAATAAGAGAGCACCTTATAACAGGGATCACCCAATAATGGAGATCACTCAATTAGAGATCACCCTATGCCGGATCACCCTATACGAGATCACCCAATAGCAGAGATCACCCAATAGCAGGTCACCCCACACCAGAGATTTGGGTGAACTCAGGACCCCTCTCCTCTCCCCCAGGCCTTTTTCGAGACCGCCAGCCTGATGAGCCAGGTGTCCCACGTCCACTTGGCCTTCGTGCACGGCGTCTGCGTGCGCGGCTCCGAAAGTGAGTGTTCTGGGGGCTCTTTCCCACCTTCTCGAGCCCCAGACGGGGCCGTTTTGGAGCGGCTGATGGAGAGGTTGGGATTTTTCTGGCAGATATCATGGTGGAGGAGTTTGTGGAGCACGGGCCTCTGGATGTGCTGCTGCGGAAGGAGAGGGGCCGGGTCGGCGTCGGCTGGAAAATCACCGTGGCCAAGCAGTTGGCCAGTGCCTTGAGCTACCTGGTAATGGGGAGAGCAGAGAACACACTGAGCAGGAATCATTGTGGGGTGTCTGTGGGTTGTTGTGGGGTATCTGTGGGTTATTGTGGGGTATCTATGGGTTATTATGGAGTATCTATAGGTTATTATGGGATATCTGTGGGTTATTGGGTATCTATGGGTTACTGTGGGGTATCTATGGGTTATTGTGGGGTATCTGTGGGTTATTATGGGGCATCTATAGATTATGATGGGGTATCTATGGGTTATTATGGGGTATCTGTGCGTTATTATGGGCTGTCTGGGTTATTGTGGGGTATCTGTGGGTTATTATGGGGCATCTATAGATTATTATGGGGTATCTATGGGTTATTATGGGGTATCTATGAGTTATTATGGGGTATCTGTGGGTTATTATGGAGTATCTTTGGGTTATTGTGGGGTATCTGTGGGTTATTATGGAGTATCTATGGGTTATTATGGGGTATCTATGGGTTATTATGGGGTATTTGTGGGTTATTATGGGATATCTATGGGATATTATGGGGTATCTGTGGGTTATTGTGGGGTATCTGTGGGTTATTGGGTATCTATGGGTTATTGTGGGGTATCTATGGGTTATTGTGGGGTATCTATGGGTTATTATGGAGTATCTATAAGTTATTATGGGGTATCAGTGGGTTATTATGGGGTATCTATAGGTTATTATGGGGTATCTATAGGTTATTATGGAGTATCTGTGGGTTATTATGGGGTATCTATGGGTTATTGTGGAGTATCCACAGGTTATTATGGGGTATCTGTGGGTTATTGTGGGGTATCTGTGGGTTATTGTGGGATATCTATGAGTTATGGCTTATTATTGGGTATCTATGTGCTATTTTGGGTTATCTCTGAGTTATCTATGGATTATTACTAGTTCTCTATGGGTTATTATGGTTTATGATGGGTTTTCTATGTGTTATTATGGGTTATCATGGGATATCTATGGGTCTCCGTGGGTTATTATGCGGTATTTATGGGTTATTATGGAGTATCTATGTGTTATTATGGGTTATTTATGGGTTATTATGATTAACTGTGGGTTTTCTCACCTTTGCAGGAGGACAAAAACCTGGTGCACGGCAACGTCTGCGCCAAAAACATCCTCCTGGCCCGCAAGGGGCTGGAGGATGGATCTGTGCCTTTCGTCAAGCTCAGCGACCCCGGCATCAGCTTCACGGTGCTGTCACGTGAAGGTATTGCTTTAAAAAAGCCCCAAATTGGCCTTTTTCCCCCCATTTCCCACACCCTTTTAATATCATGAGCTATTTTGTGTGCTTTTTAGACCTGAATTTGTGGCGTTTTGAGCCTAAAATTCACCGGTGTTGGTTTGAAAGCTGTGACTGGGATCTTATGGGGAGTTTTCCCTCTTTTTCTCCAATTTTTTGGGGTTTTTTGGGCTGTACCCTCAGCAATACTTCATGTTTCTGTTCTTACCGAAAGAGCGTGTGGATCGGATCCCCTGGATCGCCCCCGAATGCGTGCGGGATGCGGGAAACCTCACCCCAGCGGCCGATAAATGGAGCTTTGGCACCACCTTGCTGGAAATCTGCTTTGACGCTGACGTCCCGCTGAAGGAGCGCACCCCATCCGAGGTGAATTGGTTTCACAGAATCACAGCATGTGAGGAGTTGGAAGGGACCTGGAGAGCTCCCCCAGAGCAGGGTCACCAGAGCTCCCCCAGGAGCACGGCCAGGGCTTTGGGGGTCTCCAGAGAAGGAGACTCCACAACCTCTCTGGGCAGCCTGGGCCATGCTCCATAACCCTCATACTCACAAAGTTTGTCCTCATCTTCAGGTTGAACCTCCTGTGCTCCAGCTTGGGACCATTGCCCCTTGTCCTGCCATTGGCCATCCC
>NW_010204996.1:0-267 GCF_000695765.1 Mesitornis unicolor | reverse complement strand
CCGGGGTCTCTTCTCCAAGTGATAGCGCTTGCATGGTCAGGCAACACGGCAAGGCCACTGGCTCCCCATGGCTGCTGGGTCTGCCCCTCATCTCTGTGGCCCTGCTGGACTCTTTCAAGCAGTTCCTGTCCTTGTGGAGCTGAGGGCCCAGAGCTGGACCCAACATTGCAGCTGTGGTGTGAGCAGGGCAGAGCAGAGGGGCAGGAGAAGCTCCAGTTCTCACACACCCCCTATACACCCCAATATACCCCCTATACATCCTAATAT
>NW_010204995.1:27730-35851 GCF_000695765.1 Mesitornis unicolor | reverse complement strand
ATGTAAGACTGCAGGCAGATAGAAAGTGAGTGGCATTTACATGAGTAAAGATTAAAACAATTTATGAAATACCCAAGCCATTGTAAAGTAAAACTACTGAATTAAAAAAAAAGGTATTCAGTCAGTAGTACCACCACTGGCCAGTCATTGCTATACACAAATTTGCTTTGTTTCCTAAATTGTATGTATTGTGCTTTGTAATTCCCAACACTATTTATCTCTTTTCTCTCTCTAGCATATAAATGTGTCTTTATATCTCATCTATATCTCTTTTCCCTAAACAGCCCAAATGAAGATTGGCTGTGACAATACTGTGCTGCGAATGGTCTCCAGCGGCAAACACATCAACCGTGTGACATTTGAGTATCATCAACTTGATCTGCAGGAAAAAGAAAACAGAAAGGAGAACAGCATTGAGGAATTCTGCTTTCCTAGTATCTGAGAAACCAGGCCACACATTTTCACACTGCTAATCAAAGTTAGGTTCTGGTGAATTTAAAAAATGTCTTTTTCCTTTAACCAGCTGATATTATCGAGCCTTTCTACAGTACAAACATATTTTTTTCTGTACAAATCAATCATTTCCACAAGTGAGCAGGAAAAAGCAACCAATATATTAATCTTTGTTATTACCATTGTATGTTTTTCTGTAGTATTTAAGCTCATTTACTACACCCAAAATCAATAATAACATCACAAGGCTATGTTTCCAATATAAATATTATTAGGAAAACAGACACAAACCTCGTGTATCTAGTATGGGGATATATGAAACTCACCATAAGTATAAACTTCATGCAGTAACTTTATCCTTTTGTATCAGGTATAAGCAAAAAAATTAGATGGTGGAATACACTTCCAGTTTTGTAAGAGGAAACTTGACATTAGTGTGTGTAAAATCTATGTGTTTCTTTATGACTATAAATGTACTATTTCTTTCTAATTACATGTTTTTAATAAAAATTTGTAGCATGGAAACTTCCTTACACAAATCTAAACATGAATAAATACATTCAAAGAGTTGGCAAAATGTTATTATGTTGTATTTTTCTGAAGAGCTCTTTTAACATTCTGGTTTAACTTCATAAGTCTTGTGCAGTTTTCTGGAAATGATAATTTTGAACATATGTTGCTGTAAAACTGTGGAATATTAACATTATGTGCAGAAATTTGGATTGCCAATGTTGCGTACACCTTCACATGGAGTACATTGCAGCTGTACACTTACTGGCACCTTTTCTGTTTAACAGTTTTGGTCAGGTTTTTGACCCCTGGAGGCAGGGATATACAGATATAGATTAATCTTTTCCAGATTTTTGGTGACCAGTACGTTTTCTGGGAGCAGTACCTGGCAGTAATGACAGCAAACTGTTCTTCCTATGATGTTCAATTAACGGTCAACACTGACTAATCCAACTGCTTGTCTGAGATCTTCAGCACTTATTTCTGGCTCTCAATCTTGTAGCCAGTCTCATAGTCAAGTTAATCACCCTTGACTGAAGTGGGTGAAAACCACAGGGTGTCTCAGACTCTTTCTCTGTAGGGTTTTGGGAACCTAGTTTTGGTGACAGACTCATGAGCAGAGGGATGTGTTTGGCAACCTGATCAGACTCAGGCGAGCATTTCCACCCTGCAGGGCTGTGTTTATGGAAAAGGTGAGGACTGTGGGAATATTTTGCTTGGTTCAAAAGAAAATCAGACAAAACTGCTGCTGGCTATCCCAAGGCATGGAGCAGCCCTGGCTCAGGGCTCCAAGTGGGGGGTCTTTGGCTGCTGCATCCCTGTTGTGGCCACATGTGACCCTGCCATGGGCTTCCTGGGCCCCCAGTATGGTGCTGGCAGTGCTGGCATAGCCATCCAGCACCAGAGACACCAACTCAGGAAAAAAAATTCCAAACGGGGCTCAATGAAACAGTTGTTTGTTTCTTTTTCCTGAGGAGACTTGCAGTGACAGAGGATCTCTGTCCCCCAGCATGCCACTCAGCTCATCCCTTCTGAGTGCCTGTCACTGCCAGGGTAGCCCTAAGTGCATCCAGCGCCACCAGCCTTTCCTGGGCATCCTTCAGTTAACTGGGGTTGGTCATTGGACTGGGTAGTTTGGGAACAACCTCAAAGGCTTCTCTATCAGACCAAATCAACATGCCTACCTTCAAACTGGTGAGAGGGAAAGGTCTTTAAAACGGTCACTGAGAAACATGGAGGAATTGAAACATCAACGGATTTCATGTCCAACAGTTAAGGACTAGATCACCGATGAAAATGAACTCACAATCTCTTGTTTATTCCAGTTTAATAGTGGGATTCCTCGCTTTTCAGTTTTATGTGGTGCTTTTTTTTCTATCTTAACATTACTTAAATACCTTCAAAACACCAACGCCCTATAGAAAAGACATTTAATGTTCACAGATTTGAGATTTCTCCTTCCATAGTGTAGAGAAGTAGGCTCTATTACTAAGGAAACTTACTGTTATTGATGGTGGAGAATAAAATGAACAACACTCTGCATAGGACACCACCATCTATCGCTATTGCTCCATGTGTAATACTTGAGTACACAGTGGTTTTTCCCAGAACCAGTTGTCATTTCACCTGTTCCTTTTAATCAACATAAATTTAGGCAGCACCATCAATCACATAGTGATGTAGCCTCTTGTTTGGCTGTTTTGAAAAAACCCAGACTGCAGACAGCTAGCCATTCTTTGTTCTGTGCTTTAAGCTCTACCTCATGTGGAAAATCAATAGTCATTTAACCTGTGTGCCTGTATTTATGGAGGCCCTTATCATATCAGGAGCTGCAGAACCTCAGTCATAATAAGTCAGCACATAGATATCAAATGTCACAACTCTTCCAGGGTTTAGCTCTGGAGAAATAAGGAAAGAAGCATCTTCATGAATGCAAAGAAAGAAGACCAAGGCAATAAAAGCACTGCAAGGAGGAAGAAAAACTACACAAAAAACCAACAACCCAAAAGTTTGTAAAACAAAAAAAAAGGTAAAGTAGGATAAGAAATGTGTGAACAGCATGAATATCTGTTGAAAGAAGCAAGAAAATAACTTATAAATTAACAAGCTTGCCTGGAGGCTTACAAGAGCTGGAAAGCCTCGTAAGAATGAAAAAAACCCAAGTCTCTCACAATAAAAATAGAACAAATGTTTTTCAAGAGGCAGTGTATGCAAATGTTGGTTTTGAAAAGAAATTTTATGTCCAAGATTTGGACATCCTGATAACTGCCATTGTAGGCAAAATTAACCAAAATTCACAATTCATGTTAAACCCCATCAAAATGTCAGGAGAAGATGTGAGTGGCAGGCTTCTTGCAGACTCTGTTGTCCAAGAATTAATCACTTCTCTTCATCTTTTTGATTTGGCATCACCACTGACTTTGCCCTAGAGAAGTGATGCAAAATGTGGCATTATACCAAAACAGCACTACACAGCATAGGAGCACCATGCTAGATTTAGAAACAAAACCACTGAACTTTATTTGATGGGTCAGCCAACACTCAAGAAATGACTGAAAAAATCTTCAACACCGCAAAAACTACAGAGGAACTTAGGGTTAAAAATGACTGTTTGCAGAAAAAGGGAAACATCAGCAATTCTTACTGGAATCTGAATCTCAGAAGACAGAGTGATACAGGGCATGAATCAACTCCTGCATTTCTGTACTAACATGAAATCCAGGGTGGCTGTTAGGAAAAAACAGCATAGTGAGTTGCCCAGAAGAAGGCTGAAGTACTTATTATACTTACTAGTTATACATGAAATAAATAAATAACAACTGCAGAGATTTATTGGAGAGTGGTAAGTCTTGCTGAAATTGCCCAGAAAAGAAAATGGAAATACCCTGGAGATTTCACGGGGAAAAAAAACCTATCCTGTAGGAAGAAAAACTGTCTCTGCAGAAGTGCCCTTGGGCATTTGAAAGAAACCATGAGCTGTAATAAAGCTTGTCAAGAGTTTTCTGGTAATGTAAAGCTGTTATGGGACCAACCAACATAGAGCATGTGTCAAGAGCCATGTAAAATAGGTCTTGATACAAGAATATACAAACTCTTGTTTGAGGTCTTTAATCTCTAAGGGATTTCGAAGAACAAAAAGACTCAAACTGTTCAGAATTTAAGGATTATTTTCAGCAAGTAAAGGTGCAGAAGAAATACTTTACTAAAGTTAGAATTGCTGACTTTGGAGGTAAAAGCTTAGCAGAACAATTGTAACTTAAAAAGACTGAAGATAGTGAGAGGTTACGATGATTTCTTGATTCGTGAGGTGATTGTCCCCAAAATGAGACTTTTGTTCTTAAAGCAGCAACAGAAAAATCACAGACTTGTTGACAGTAATGTGCAACTCCCCACAATAAGGTGATAATATTTTTAAGTTAGAGTTTTTCCACTAAATTAATATTGACATTTAACTCTCACAATCAACTATGAACACAAGCACCCAGACCAAAATAGATGTGGTCTTTCTGAATGGCAGACTTTTAAAACATCTTCTAAATATCTGGTCTGCTAACATTGATTCTATAAAATCAATGCTTTCTCTGTGGTGGAGTTTTGATCAATAGGAAGGAGTCGTCTGGAAGCTGAATAGTAAGGAAAGTAGATTTGCAGAACACAGGTGCTTGATCACATAACCTACTTTCCACTGAATATCTACTCCTTCAAGTTTAAGATACATCTCCAGAGCCATCGCAATGCACTGGCTTCACATGCCAAGTGGATTTTATGCTACCTACAGGAACCACATAATTCTGTACACATAGTGTGTAAAAGGCTCTGAACTCCATCATCCTGCACTGGATTATATGCTGCACCAATCATGTAACAGCGACCAAATGAATTTTTAAGAACTTAAAGATATTTCACTTGCCTTCATGAAATGCAGACTTTTTAGGACCTCAAAGCTGTACTTGCTCAGTTCTAAACACAAGCTAAATTATACTTCAAGGAAGTGATTCATTATAGTCATTTTTATTCAGAGTCCCATTGCTTCTGGTATCTGAGTAACTTTCTTGTTGATAAATTGACACAGTTTTCACTTTTTTCTCCCACTTGGCTTCTTATCTTTAAAGATCAGCAACAACTAATCATAGCAACTACAGATTTTGTACTCACATCATTTCCTATTAAAGGAAATGCAGTGTATTACACGTGAGTCACTACAAAATGAAAAGTTTTCATTATGTGTTCTTTCAAATAAAATTTATATTCATGGTACCGTGCTGCTGCAAATTGCTGTCAAACCATCAATTACAGTGTTGACTAATAGTTTTTTTATAACTTTGCCCCTCAACAGGAAAGCAAGCAGTTTTATAACCAAAGTTTGCTTTTCATCTGTACACTGATACTCAGTGCCTCTCATCGGGATTCACACAGCATTTTGGAGGACCAGAGCATGTCCTTCAGGTCAAGCATGTAATGCCTGTTTCATGCAGGACACATTGTTCACAAATGTCCCACCATACGCAGACCCACACTGGAGCTGGTGGATGGAGGTTTCCCAAAGCAGCATGGTGCTCAGCAGCACCACCTCCTGCCAGGAGCTGTGACTTCCAAAGCTGGAGGAGAAACATTTTCCGGACTTCAAGCTCTCAGACACCAGAACAGCCCCCCAGCTCTCCTTCTTTCCTGCTGTCACATCCCTGGCTCTGCCTTGCCCAGACTCCACTTGGGCACATGCAGCTACAGGCAGGCAACTGGCATATATCTAAATAAAATATTATGTAAAGCTCAGTTATTAAAACAATCTGAGGTAATAGTAAAGGTTATGATTATTTATCACACAACAAAAATTAAAATTACAGAATCATTACAATGGCAGATGATAAAAGATGGTAATAATTAATCTGAAGAACAATTATTCTGCCTTTGGAAAACTTAGCTTTAATTAACTGACAGATACCATCAAATATCTCCAGCACAGTAGAGCTGACTGAACTCAAACACAAAAGCTGGATGATGATGACTACTCATGACATCTTGTTCAGCTTGTTTGGATGTCAGAGCTTCCATTATGCTGATGGGGGAACTTGCTGAGAGTCTCAGCTGATCCTACGTGCTGCCCCCAATCCCAAACCACTTCTGATGATGAGGTCACACAAGGTGTCTGGCCCAACAGGAGCTGAAGACATGCAGTTTCACAACCTGCAGCTTCAGAACCTGCAGCTGCCACCAACTGCAAGCCAAACAGACATCTCCTGATGTTAGAAGGACCTGGGCATGAATTTTGCAGATCCCAAAAAGCTCTTCAGTATGGAGCTGGGTGTGTGCGAAAACAATAAAACCTAACCTAACCAAAACCTTTCACAAGCTTTTGAACTTTTCTGATGAGTTCTGTGGGCCTGAGGACTACATCCAGCAGGCAACACAACAAGCAGGTTCAAAGCACTTTGTTGTAGCTTCTGTCAGGACATAACAAGACATGACAAAATAAGCAATATCTCTATGTAGTTCTTGGTTTCTATACCCCTCAAATTTAGGTGCTGTAGCAAATTGAGCTTTAAAGTGGGCACTTCTTGGAGGAGGTCTGAACACAGCCCCAGGTTTCTCCTAAAAATATTCTGGTTTGGAAATCAAGCTCTTTTATGAGGCAAAGGAGATTAATAACACATGCTTCTAACTTTGCCATAATTTAATCAGAATCGCAGTAAATCCTCTTTTAGTCCCACTAGATATAAAGATTAATTGGAAGCCAAACTGAAGTGTCCCAAATGAAAAGATAACTAAATGGGATCTCCGACTGTTCAATCAACCAACCTCCAGCCTCACCTTTGGGAATGCATAGGCAATTCCTTATCACACAAAAGATCCTGTATCTTCATGCTGCTGTAAGCTCTAAAAAGTAACATTACTTGCATTACTAGTGAAAAAAGACTCTTATTAAAGTACACTGGGTTCCTTTAAGTAGGAAAAATTCTGAAAAACAGAAAAGACCAGCTTAGAGACAGGAAGAGTTGGATCCTCAACATAAGAAGCAGAGAAGAAGTAAATCTGGAAAGCTTTACAGAGCCACTCCTGCGTAATAGAGTCCACTCTTAAAGCAGCTGACGCACACATTTATCATCTCATTACATCAAAACATGTAGTTATCTTTAGAAGGAGATTGGTCTTGGCTGATCCATTTGTCACTACAGTAGTATCAGCCCTACCTGTCTGAATAGAATATTTTTATGTTAGAAATAGATTCTTCACAAATCATGGAAAATGCTGTGCGTTTCCTATCATTCAGCTTTGTTGGTTTGAAAACAGATACTGGAGATTACAAAAATAAGAAACCTGCTCATTCTTAGCTCATCTGAACTGTCAATCTCTACAGTCAGCGGATGGTGCAATTTTCTGGCAAGCCAGGGATGCAGTGGAAATGCAGTTTAGATTATCCAATCTAAAATGAAGAATGGGCTAGAGTGAATCCTAAGGGATTTACCCCAGTGGTTTGGTCCTTTTCTTATCCCAAACCAGCTTATCCCAAACCAGCTTCATTCAGGAATGTGATCCATCAGAATTTGTTCCTATCTCTTGGCTTTTTTGGACAGTTCTTACTGGCTTAGCAGGGAAAAGGGGAGCAGAAGGGAAAAGTTCTGGCAAGAGTGTATTTGCATAGTTTACAGAGGACACATCAAAGTCAGGTAGACTTTGGAGCCTGCATTGCATCAAATGCAAAAGCGAAATCAATTGGAAAAGGCTAGGCTGGTTCATCATAACCCAGGGGTGTGATTATATTACTACATGGATGCATAAGACCCCATCACTGAAAAGTCAGCAGTTTTCCCACTGACTTTAAAACAGCTGTCACAAAAATTGGAGCATGGCTTAGCTCTGGATAATATGATCACACAAATACGCTTATGTTCCTTGTACAATTGATTAATTTCTATGCATAATTAGTTATTTATTACTAGTGGATTAACTACTAATTCCTATAAAACTTACTATTACTATTAATTACCACCATTTATCATATTGGGATATGGTTTCACTGATGTTTTCTAATTCACAGATGTGTAGTATAGTATGCAGTAAGCTTGCAAAACTCAAAACTGAGTTCAAATCTCAGAGCAGAGTAACTTCATAAAAAAAACTGACAAACCAAAAAACCAAACATCAGCAGGGGAGACTAGT
>NW_010204995.1:0-27706 GCF_000695765.1 Mesitornis unicolor | reverse complement strand
AAATCACAGTGACGGAGAAATCCTGGTTCTTCATTTAAGAGCAAGTGGAATCCTTAGATGGGGTCAGGTACAAATGCCAGCCTATTGTTGGGAGCCTTGCAGAAGGGCCTGGCCTCACAGACAACAGCTGTGTGCCCACAGAAGTCCCCATCCTCACAGTATCGTTTCAACTAGAGAGGACCTTATCAGATCATCTGGGCACTTGCTTCATAGTTGCACCAGGTTTCTCAGGGCCTTGACCAGAGGAGGCTGAAGTACCCCAATAGATTCAGAGGCCACAGCCCAGCTGCTCAGTGTTATCCAGTCCCTCAAGCTGTATCCTAGGTCCAAAACACCCTCTCCATCACAGGCTGACTGGGGGATGTGTGAATGAGATAGGCAGCCTGGCCAACAGCATGGATCCCACAAGACAGTTGCCATTCTGGCATCAGCCTAGCATCTCAAAGTCTCAAAGCGGATTGGCAGCAATTGTGTCCCTGGGGAGCAGCAGTTTGCTCAGCTTCAACACGACGGGAGAGGCAGCCTGCCAGGGGGTTAAAGAGAGTGCTAAAGCAAACACAATGACTGTGTCAGTGGCATCTTACCACTGGCATTCTGATGCAGACTGGGAACTAGATGCACACAGTGATATTGTCACACCATGCATTGAGCAGAAGTTGTGGAAAGGTAGTTTCCCATTTGTAGTGACCACTGGAGTGATGCTGGGGCCAGGAGATGTGCTCTGAGCCAAAATCTTCTCAAGGTCAGTTTCACTGAATGATCTATGTAACTGGAGCCACCCATCGCATCAGGGTCCTCTCACTGGTCAGCAGAGAGAAGTGGTGTCCAGGAGCTGCAATTCAGGTCTCCCTGAAGCAGGCATCCAAAATGTAACAGGTGACTTGCACCAAAAACCTGCCTGTTCAGTTCTGCTGACCAGGGGACACAGGATCTCCACCTGGTTTCTCCAAGTGCTCAGAGATATCACTTAACTAAGTCTTACGCTTGAAAGAG
Organism: Mesitornis unicolor; assembly: GCF_000695765.1. Classification (NCBI taxonomy): domain Eukaryota; kingdom Metazoa; phylum Chordata; class Aves; order Mesitornithiformes; family Mesitornithidae; genus Mesitornis; species Mesitornis unicolor. The sequence continues at coordinate 26,713 of NW_010204995.1, read as the reverse complement.
TCCAGCGCAGAGCCACAAAGATGATTGAGGGAGTGGAGTGGCTGAGGGAGCTGGGTCTCTTTAGCTTGGAGAAGAGGAGACTGAGGGGTGACCTCATTAAAGTTTATAAATTTGTAAAGGGTGAGTGTGAGGAGGAAGGATCCAGGCTCTTCTCAGTGGCGTCCAATGACAGAACAAGAGCCAATGGGAGCAAGCTGGAGCATGGGAGGTTCCACCTGAACATAAGGAAAAGCTTTTCACTGTGACAGTGACAGAGCACTGGAACAGGCTGCCCAGAGAGGTTGTGGAGTCTCCTTCTCTGGAGACATTCAAAACGCGCCTGGACGTGTTCCTGTGTGACCCAGTCTAGGTGTTCCTGCTCTGGCAGGGGGTTGGACTGGATGATCTTTCAAGGTCCCTTCCAGCACCTAATATTCTGTGATGCTGTCATGGAGATGTTATAAATGCATACAAAAGTTTGTAAGTAAGCTTCTGCACAGCCAGCAGAAATATAGGGATTTATTTGTCATTTCTCTTACCCAAACAGTCACTTTCACTGCTTTAAGGAAAATTATTCCAGATTGAGATTTTTGGAAAATACTGCCTGGAGCAAACCCTACAAGTGAGTGTTGCAATTTCTAAAAAAGGCATCGGAAATGCTGCACAACCTGTGACTGGTATATCATCTACAGGAATGGAGGGTTAATACAGAATTTCTGAGAAGAGAAATTTAAAGAAAAGGCACTGCACATACATAGAACAAGAGAACTTACGTAAATTCAAAGTGATGTTCTATTTTTGCTGCTGTTAATTAATGTTACCTTGCATGCTTCATGCTTACAAATCACTTCAGCTATTGTCAGATCTCAAGTAGCTTCCCTTCATTTCTTCTGCTTCAATGAAACCAATTTGAAAGTCTCTTTCAGTGATTTGTTTTTAATTGAAAGCACTCCCAAATGCAAGACTGAACAATGTGGTCACTGATGTGCATTGATACTGACAAAATATTATTTGTCAAGACTGTGTTTAAAAGAGAACATCTGACTGGAACCTGTAGCATGGTTTATTTTCACTCTTTTGCTTTTTCCCCCAAGATCAGGTAAGCCTCAGGAGCAGTATGAAGGCAGGCGAGCACCAGGACTTTGCCAGGGAGCACAAAGACCCCAAATCACCCAAGGTGAGGTGCTAGGAGCCCGCACAAACACACCAGCAACTGAGGCAGGTGAGTGAGTTTTGTTCATTTCATCACCATCCCCTCATGATGGTGCATATGGGGTTGCAGGGTCTAAAGCTGCTTCCTTCTTCTCTAAAAATAAAAGAAGCCAAGAAACACATAGGTTTCGACATCTCTGCTGAGCTGTTCAGGGGGTGCTAGTGGCCGAGGCTGAAGTAATACTGCTCCTCTTCTGCCTCATCTTTCTCCTTCTGCCTTCTCTAGTGTGTGTGTGTTTGACCCTCCCCTGCCACTATCCTGGCTAACCTCTCATATCAGTCCTCTGCCAAGCCAGGGAGACCTTTCAGCTCAGGGAAGGACCCAGTGGGCTACTGAAAGTCAGGGGCAGGTGCTGGCAGCTGGGGCTGGGAGAGGGTTGAAACACAATTTCCCCTTTCTGGCAGTGGCAAGTCACTGGAACAGCCTGAGCCCTTCCCAGGTTGTTGGAAAGAACAGGGAACAGCTAATTAATAATATGATAGTGCTTTGGGATCACATAGTGGGTAGCCTATGCTTCCAGGGGCAATCCATGAGACATAAAGTTGTAACTGGAACTCCTTAAAGGAGGTATTACTTCACTTTGCAAGCCTCGGAGTACAGATTGAGCAACTAGCCATCTATCTGTTTTGTTTTCTTTGGTATTAGTATCTAGGAAAAACACTCAGAATTTATGTCACTTTCATTCTCTATTTATGTGGCTGTTGTGGTTTATACAGTTGCTCTATCACTTGATGTCTCCAGGGAGAGGAGTCAGGACAAGGAAACAAGATTTGTGGATTGAAATAGAAATATATTTAATCAAATAACAACAACAACAACAATAAAATAAATATTAATAATAATAGATATAATATGTAATAGAGTTATAGGAGGAGGAGATATATAACTATAACAAAGGAGAAACAATAACAAAGATTTTATCACTTCATTCCCAGGAAATAGAGTGTTGTAGTCCTTACAAAATTGCAGTTTTCCTCAACAGAAAACTGACTCTCAGATTCTGCCCCAGTCAACCAGTACAGTGGCCTCCTCAGGCTGAAGAAACAAGGAGCAACTTCAAGCTGCAAGCTGCAGACACCATAAGGCGAATGGCTCTGCTTAGAAATGGCATATTAACCCTGACTTGATGTTGCACACTTTTAACAAGAGCTACCAAGTGGAACAATCTTAATAGAGCATTGGAAATACGTCTCTTGTTCTAGCTAATGTTGTTTCTGGATTAATAGAACCCTTTAACAGGTTATCTGGTCTTTTTAAATAAATGCATAGTAAATAATCTCTTTCATTTTTGCAGGACTGCCAAGGAGTATTTGTAACCTCAGTAATATATTGCTCAGTGATAATTCTAATTTCACAGATAGCTAAAAAGCCAGCTGGTCAGCTCTCATTAGAAATTCAAGCAGTCCCTTCACTTGTCTCATCTTCTCCAGGTTGGCTTTATTATTTCTTATCAACCTCACAGGTTCCAGTGCATGAAGGATTCACTGCTCACGTAGGTCCTGCCCACCTGTAGTGACCACTGTCACAGCAGCAGAAATGCTCAGCTCCTCATGCGCATACTCAGCACCCAGTGAGGCCTTGCTCTGTCTGACTCAGCTGCTATTAATCACTCCTCTCTGTTAAGGGATTAGTCCAACCTTTGGTTTACCACAGAGTTTTCCTACTGCTACTTACATAAACCATTTTTTATCCCACTGGTATTTGTATTTTCAACATTGTCTGTTAAATAATGAAAAATAAATTGGTTTTTAATAGGAACCCTGGCAAGGGTCCAAAATCTACTACCCTTCTTCCTTCCATGCTGACTTAAAGAGAATGAGCTCAGGAATACAAAGGGAGATCATCGTTTGGCTGTAACGGTATTTGGTTTTTCAATCCACTTATTTTTGCTGATACTTGGACAAAGTGGAAAGAGCTAGTACTTTAACATGTATGTAGGAACTGGAATCCAATGGTACATTATTTTTCATAGCAAAGATATTTCAGATAGACAACATAGAATTAATCCAAGCCAAAGCCTGAGTTCACATTCATCAGATAAGATAACTGCAAATGGGAAAATCTATGGGTTAAAATTGTATGCTGAAATACAGTTATTCTTTGGTGGGCAAAACACAGAGATTTTTCGTTTTTCAGGAAATTCAGTTAAATACAGAAATCAGGAGGATATGTTAATAAAATAGCATAGATTTGTTATAAAGGATATTGACCCTTGGGATTCACTGGAAATATTTCTATTGTTCAATAAGGTGGTGGACCAAATGGGGCTGATGAACCACCTGCCACACACACTGGACAACTGTTGACTTGCTGCTGGCCTCTGATCTGGACCAGATCTCTTCAGTACAAAATCTGCACATGTTTCAGAGGACAGTTTCTTCCAGGGGCCACATCCCCAAGGCAGCATAAGCCAGTCTGCATCGCTTACTCTGCCAAAAATTAGTTGGATTTGTACACTTGTACATCCCTCAGACACCACCTCTGGGAGCTGTAAAACCATGTTATGATTGCAGGCCAAACACATGCCCAGTAGTAAAACAGAAATCTGACAATGGCTGAAAGACCTCATCCAGCTAAGTTCAGTGAGAACTGCTACCTCCATGCTGTACCATCTCTGCTGTCACCTTTAAGTCAGTCTTGCTGAGGATGCTGCAGCAGCTGATGTCCTGTGCTAAGGCATGTATGTAAAATGTGGTGGTGGGGTACCTGGTTCACTCTGGAGAAGTCACTGGGGTCTAAGGTCTAGAATCCCAGGTGGCCTGCTCTAAGCTGGAGGATCTCAGATCAGGGTGGCCTCAGTGACCAAACAAAGCCACCCAGAACTGGCCACTGCAGTCAGCAAGATGCTGCTAGCTCCTGTGGACACAGCTGTGTTCTCAGCAGTGTGGGAGATCTGAGTCACCCTCCTCCTCACAGATCTTTTTTCTTTATCATGTCACTATTTCTTTTCTTCTGAGCATGACCTAGTCTGTGTATTTTTCCCATCAGCTGGGAGTCTGTGATTCAGAAGCCCATGAGAAAGGTGAATGAGTGACCCTAACAGCTTCACATGAGTCTGTGAGACCACAGAAAGTCTAATAAAGTTAGGTGTTTTATACCTGCATTTTTCTTGCAATGAAGCTGAGAGTAAGAGACTTGTCACCAGAAACAGAGCTGGGGTTTCTATCTTTGCTGTTCTTTCCTCTCACAATCTCTGCATGTTTGTCATGTACCAGGCTTCACAGTCAAAAATCTTTCCCCCAAAACCAGCCAGTATCATTCACATTGCCACTCCAGGGAATGGCCAACAAAGCACTGCTCCTTCCTAAATCTCTGAAGTGATTAATAAGTACAAATGCTGATTAAATGAAAGCAATCCTTGACATTTCAAATGTCTTTTACTGCATTGGCAGAATAGGCAATGGGAATGAAAAGTGGTTTGTGTCTTTCATAAGAAATTGTTCATTAATAGCAATTGTTTTCAAATTACAAAGCTGGTAGAGGTCTCTACTCAAACACCTAAATCTTAACTTGCAAAGGTGGTGATCATGTCAGGCTAATTTATCTTTTTGAAAGACTTGATTGTGTCTTGTCCAGTACCTGGCAAAGACAAAGCCTGGGATACAAGAGCAGAGATAGCTGAGTGCTGTGCCAACATTTTGAGTTCCTGAATGCAACTACTACTATTCTGTTATGATTAGAGCTATGAGCAAAGTTGTTTTTTAACCAGCTGTGAATATGTTTTTATTTTAAGGAGCAAGAAAACCTAAACTATATTTACTTGAGTGCTTGTAAGTCAATAACCGTTGTTTTTTACTGAATTGGGGTGAATGAGCTCCAAGCCTGTGCAATGAGTTGTGTAAACAATTAAGAACTTTTAAAACTTGTGTTCCTTTCTAACCACCTCTCAGAGAGTTTCTTAACAAATGTGGTTGAAAGGCACATTCGTGACATTTTGATATTTAAAAGAAACAAATAATTTTTGTGCTCAGTAGAAGGAAGGGGGTTGGTATTCAGTTTATCTGAACTATTACTTCAAATGGCTGAAAGATATTTCATGTTCAATTAGCTATAATATTTTTAAATTTAAAATACTTTACTTCTAAATTGTCTGTGCATCATATTTCAGTGCCCATTTATTGTATTAATTATTTTAGTCAGAGGTGGAGTTAAAAAGCCGACACAGTCCAGGTCTGAATTAAGACATTTTCAATTAAATTATAGTATAACATCACCGTAGTTAAAAGTACCATTTTAAGGCCACTGAGTCACTAATTGAGTATCAGAAACCATCATTATAATAGTTCTAGAGCAGGCATAGAAAAGAAACGAGACATAAACAAGCCATTCTTCCAAAATGGGAAATGTTAGTAATGACCCTGCCTTTAGTGATGGAAAATTGGCCATTTTATCCTATTTTTGACCAACATCTGGTCTTCCTGCACTGCAAACCAACCACTTGCACTTAGGAAGAAGCACTTGGTGATGGAAAGGAGCCAGCTTTTGTTTCAGAATCATGACTCCCCAAGTAAGGCAACTTCAGGGACCTTCTACCTTCTACACCTGAAACAGATCTTAATATGAGATGTACTTCAAGTTCAATAAAATGAGTTTATTAAACAGACAGGCAAGGCTAAGAAATCAGCAATGATGTCTGGAGGCAGCTCCTGAAAGCTGAGAATCACAGCACTTACCACCTTCTCTCCAGCCTCACGAAGTCCCTGGGAGGTTCCTGCCTGTCTTCAACAAGCAACGCAGGCTCCAAGCTCCCAGCTCCAGTCCCCTCATGATCAGCGTGGCCCCCTGAGCTGAAAGTCACTGCACCTGCCCTTGTGCACAGATGTCAATCCAGGTCCTTTCCTGGGGAACATAAGCATATTCTGTAACCATTGCCTCTGATAAGTGGTCCAGCCAGGTATCTGAACTCTTGCCTGGCTGCATCACAGCAGAAGCAGCAGCAGCTGTTAGGGCAAACCATTTTGAAATCCCTTTTTTCTGCTGAGGGAGTGCTTGACAGAGTTTATCACCCTTGACACAAACCTACAGCAGTACTGGAGATCTCATCCGGTTACTTTCCACCACCCAGCTGTGCTGACACAGGTTTTCATGGGGTGGCACTACACAGCAGAAGAGGAAAATGGGGTAGGATAAAAGCAACCTTTTTTTTTTCTAGCTATTGCCATAAAATACTAGACAAACTCAAAAAAGGGGATGCACAACGGGATGGGAATCAGTCACTGAGTGCAGAAGGTGGAAATGCTTTATGCTGGCATCACAGTGGAGGTGTTATTGAAAGCTATGATTGAACAAGAAAGTCTTTCCAAAATTCAAATTTATCACTTAGCTGTAGGTATAGGTATGACAAAGCCCTCAGATCCTAGCTGATGTCTTTGCATTCTCTGAAGCATCAAGGACTGATGAGGAATTAAAAAAAATAACGTCCTGCAAACATAATATGAGCCCACTTCTCCGATGTCCTTTCTTGAATGCACCCAAATGTTCAGGACAGACTACTTGTTCATGAGTTCGTAGTGTTTGGGGTTTTCTTTTATCTGTCTCTTTCCTTAGTTGTTAAAACAAAAAGCTAAATCAGACCAGTATTGAGTGATATTCAGGCATTATCAGTCATCAAGGTATCCTTGAAATTGGTCTGTTCAGTTTCAGTTCCCCAAAGAGCCAAACACAAACAAATGTGTACAGGCAGCACACACAGCAGTGAACCTTCCCCCAAGAGAAATTAAGGGAAGAGTTTTGGTAAGATGTTTGTGAGTGTTCCTGTGAAAAGATCACTCAAAAGGAAAATACAAATTCCAAATTGTAATTATTCTCTTGCTGAACATTTTCTGAAGCCTTTTATTGTTAGAAAGCTAAAGAAAAAAGAAACAGACATCTTCAGTTCCATGAAAAAATCCCAAGGAAAAGCCTTTAAAAATAATATTTTTTTCAACTTGTCAGCTAAGGCTGTAACTTCACATAATTGAATATATCACGTAGGTTCTACAGCAGGCATAGTTTACTTATCCATTTCTTTGTGAAGCCTTTGGGTTTAGCAACTTGTGCCTTAAGAAGCAGCTTCAGGTAGAAAGTATGAAATTTGATCAGTCAGACTCTAAAAAAAAAACAGAGCACACATCAGGAATACAGATTTTTCCTATATTTCTTTTTTAGGGGCCCTCACACCAGCTTTTCCCAAAAGCTAATGAAAACATATTTCAATTTTGCTCTTTTATGCCAGAATCTTACAATTCTACAGAACAAATTGGAAAACTGCTACATCCACTAGTCAGCTAGTCTGGAAGTTGAGCCTGGTTTCTTCAGGTTTAGATAGGATCTTGCATACTAAGTTTCAATTTCCACATTAGTAAAGCATTTAGAAAAATGTACTGTATTCCTTGGGATGTAACTGTCACTTTCATATTAATGTCTCCAAAGAAATATATTTTTTATATAGCATAATTACATTTTATCATAGTATCTGCTATCCAATTCTTTGCACATATTTGCAGTGCTACCTCCTCTGCTGACTGGGTGATAACTTTGTGATGGCATCGGTGAAGAAGATAAGGGGGGAAAAAGGAGTCTTTACATTTTACAGGTTTTGAAAATGGTAAGTTACATTTCTGTTATCATACATCTTACGTACAGGCTTCTTCTGGAAACAATTATCTTAGTCATCAGAATGAGATTTAAGCTTGGATCTTGTGTGACTTATAGTTCCTTTTTACCCACTGTGTAGAATAATGCAGATTGTTTTCACTTTGAATAGTTATTTAAATTCTAGTAGAAGCTGGATTTTATGTAAGGATTTCTAGTAACTAGTAAGTCTCGCAGGTATCTGTAAAAATGTGTAATTTGTGATTTCTCACCAATAAAAAAGACAAAAAACCTCTTCCTAACTCCAGTTAAAGAAAACTTTATCCCTCAAGCATCCTGTTGTTGAATGCAATTCCTGTAGATTAACTGTTTCAGCAACTGTGGTTATTTTCCTGGACACTGTTTTGATGTTTCCTGACTTTAGGAAGTGGTGGCAAAGGCAGTCCTCATTTGCTCAGTGGCAAATCTAACACACCTCTTCATACCAGGCTTCAGCATGACACAGCAAAGGAATGTGTAAACCACCAGCACAGCTAAGCCTTGTTTGTCCAAAATGGCCTTGTGGGGCCTGTAGATAGATATTCAAGGTAACTTCATCATTTAAAGGCATTCCTTATAAGAACAGACACAAATGGATGGCTTCTTACAGTTACTCTGTAGAAGGCTGGCAATGTCAGCTCTGAACGTTTGTGACCTGCAGAGCGGTAAATGTTTCACAGTTGTCTTGTTATCAATTTTTCTTCCTGTGCTAAGTCATTCTAGGTATATTTTGGTCTTGTCCAGATCATACTTTAATTAGCCCCGAGCGGATGGAGAAGAACTGGAGTTTTACTCTGAAAAACTTTGAAAGCTCTCTGACATCTGGTGGAGGATAATGATTAAGACTCATGAGGATCTTGAAATATTTGCTCACATAGGTCTGAGTCATACTTTCAGCCCAAGAGGAGAGTGTGCTTTGTATACAGAAGGTAAAGAACAGGCCAAAGTAAAAAAGTTGCCCAACTGCTTTTTTCTAAATTCTAGCACAGGTAACTTCCAGCATTAGCACTACCATTTGCAGGCAGACAGGAGCTGAGCTGCTTGTGGCAGGAGGGGAGGATGTCCAGGCTCCTTCAGTGTGCAGCTCCTTCCCCAGTTTGTTCAAAGATCAATTCCTGCACAGACAGGAAGGACTGGTGTTGATTAGGAAATGCTTCTGCTGGTATTATGTTAAAGATGTACCATCTGTAGCTTAATAAATGGAGTTATCTCTCTGAAGTGCCTAAAAGTATGAAATAATCTCTTTAAGATCTTTCCGAGAAAAATTAATGATGTGGCAGGCTTTAGTGGAAATAGAGTAGCAAATGCACATAACTCTGTAATAAGCTGCCAAGCTGGACTGTGTCATCAACAACAGACACCTCTGATCACATAGGAAATAAACTGGAAGTCTGTATTTAAGGACATAAAAAAGACAGATGTGAAAGAGCTGTCAAGCCAATTGCTCCAGACCTCCTGCTAGTGTGCAGCTCAGAAATGTAATTATGCTGTGTAAAAACATATATTTCTTTTGAGCCATTCATATTAAAGTGACATGCGAGAAATATTTTACAGTACATTTTACTAAACACTTTTTAATGCAGAAATTGAAAGCTACTGTGTGAGATCTTATCTAAGCCTGAAGAAAGAAGGTGCAGCAAGAACCAAAACTAAGGATGAACTGAACTTACTTAAATAGGTATGAATGAGCACTGAGGCACTTTGAGTTGTGTTTTCCAGTATTTTCCTGACATGTATATTAAACAATCTACTGCAAACTTAGGAGACTGTCTTGCTGGGTGTAATAGCTATATGTGATCCCCAGATTGGGCAGGAGGAAATGAGGAGAGAGGAAGGATCAAAATGAGGGATGAACTCTACAAAACTCTTGCAGAAACTGATGCACATGGAACTAACTTGACAAACTCTGCATAACCTACTTAGACCTCATAGTTGACCATACTCTGAGCAAGAGGTTGCACTAGCGACATCTGAAGGTATCTTCCAACTTGAATCATCCTGCAATCCTATAATCAGACACAGACTATATGGATATCATTGCTGAAAAGTGAAGATCACCAAATTTTCTTGAAATCAGTCACCACAACTGGTAACCACTTCACTTGATTTATAATTGTGATCTCTATATTTAATATAGCGTGCAACTACACTTCTGAGTCAGAGTGATAAATTCAGTGATGGCTGCCTCAACAGACGGCAACTTGCTAATGTCAAAGCTGGAGTCAGATTCACATTCAAACACTGCATAGCCCATCAGTACCTGTCATGTCTTGACAGACAAGTTTTACCACATCACAGGGTTTTAGGCATGTGATTGCTTTTTAAGGATTATTTGAAGAAAGGAAGACACCTACCTTTGGAACCCTCTTTGTACAATATCTTAATTTAGCTTGCAATTAAAGTTTGCAACCAGGGATTTAACTAGAGTCATTACAAGCTACAGCAGTGGCCTACCTGTCACCCACAGCCTCAAATTCACTTGTGATTGGAAGAAAGTCTCCCCTGCCGATCTTTGATTCAAATAGACACAACACAAATCAACATTCCCCTTGGTCTTCCTAGGAGAAGGCAGTTCCCAGCCTGAGCAGCTGGTGTTGGCTTTAAGCCAAAAAAGGACTGAAAGGATGGATTTAGGGACAGAGTCATAAAATGACTAATCAAAACAGCAATGCCTAACTCTCTTCATAGTTGCATGCTGCGCTGACATTTTCGGGCAGGTCAGCTCTAGATGGCCCAGTTACTCTGTGGCATTCAAATCAAATTGTACAATGTGGCCCTATTAGGGCAAAGCATTAATACCCATTTTTGCCAGTGCTAAAACACTTAGACGACACACCAGGTGACTCTGCAAGCTCTCGAGACGAGAACCAGTAATGAATGTCTGACCTGCTGAGTAATGAGGCCATTTCTAGGTAGAGATGAATGTGTACTTGGAAGCAATCTTATGGGTCACTTCACCTGAAAAACTTCTTAGAAAAGTGCATATGCTGCCTTACTGGACTCAAAGGGGAAACATCATCTAAAGAACCTTCCAAGGCTCTCAATTTTTTAAAAAATTATCTCTAAGGATTTCACAGAGAAATGTCGAGGGGAAAGGGCTTTGTAGACATCTGCTTGATCAGGATTTTCCAGGATGTCTATGGAGCATTTTATTTGCAAAGTTACTGAAGTCATCTCCTCAGCCATAAGAAGGAATGCATAACCTGTTGGACATCAACATGTCCCATTACCATGTTGGCTGATAAGTTACAGACAATGATAACATCTGTACAGAACACCAAACATTAACAGTTTGCAGCTTCTTATAGCAAAGCTGGATTACAAGATGCCCTGCACTTGGATCACAACCACCCTATGCAAAGTTACAGGCTTGGGGAAGAGAGCCTGGAAAGCTGCACAGCAGAAAAGGACCTGGGGGTGCTGGTTGAGAGCTGGCTGAGCATGAGCGAGCAGTGTGCCCAGGTGGCTGAGAAGGCCAATGGCATCCTGGCCTACACCACAAACAGTGTGCCCAGCAGGACCAGGGAAGTGATCATGACCCACTTAGTGGATGAGTGAAAGGCAGTGGATGTAGTGTACCTGGACTTCAGCAAAGCCTTTGACACCATTTCCCACACCATTTTGCTGGATAAACTGGCTGCCCATGTCCTGGACAGCCATAATCTTTTCTGAGTAAAAAATTGGCTGGCTCGCTGGGCCCAAAGACTTAAATCCAGTTGGAGGCTGGTCACAAGGGGTGTTCCTCAGCGCTCAGTGTTAGGGCCAGTTCTGTTTAGTATCTTTATGAATGACATGGACAAGAAAACCAAGTGCATCCTCAGTAAGTTTGCAGATGACACTAAGCTGGGAGGGAGTGTTGATCTGCTTGAGGGTATGAAGTCTCTGCAGAGGGACCTGAACAGGCTGAATCAATGGGCTGAGGCCAATTGTATGAGGTTCAACAAGACCAAGTTCCAGGTCCTGCACTGGTGTCACAACAACCTCACGCAACACTAAAGGTTTGGGAATGAGTGGCTGGAAAGCTGCCATGCAGAAAAGGACCTGGGAGTTGTGGTGGACAGCAGGATGGCCATGGACCAGCAATGTGCACAGGTGGCCAAGAAGGCCAATGGCATCCAGGTCTGTATCGGAAATACTGTGACCAGCAGAACCAGGAAAATTATTCTTCCCCTGTACTCAGCACTGGTGAGGTTGCACATTGAATACTGTGTTCAGTTTTGGGACCCTCACTGCAAGAGTGATGTTGAAGCACTGGAGTGTGTGCAGAGAACGGCTACGAAGCTAGTGAAGGTTCTGGAGCACAAGTCTTACAAAGAGTGTCTGGGGCTATTGGGGTTGTTTAGCCTGAAGAAAAGGAGGCTGAAGGTAGACCTTATTGCTCTCTACAACTACCTGAAAGGAGGTTGTAGAGAGGTAGGTGCTGGTCTCTTCTCCCAAGTAACTAGCTATAGGATGAGAGGAAATGGCCTCAAGTTGTACCAGGAGAGGTTTAGATCGGATATTAGGAACAAATTCTTTACTGAAAGAGTGGTCAAACACTGGAACAGGCTGCCCAGGAAGGTGGTTGAGTCACCACCCCTGGAGGTGTTCAAAATATGTGTAGATGTGGCACTTCAGGACATGGTTTAGTGGGCATGGTGGTATTGGGTTGATGGTGGGACTTGATGATCTTAGAGGTCTTTTCCAACCTTAATGGTTCTATGATTCTGTTTTTAAAAAAACACAATGTGGTGCTGGCATCTTACATAATGGAGACAAAATTTTCAGTGAAATTTGGAACATACAGAATTATTTGCATCACTTTGCAGTGGCTTGTATGAGGTGTGCAATGACTAGCCAAGGTCTCTGTTTGTAAAGCATGCCTTCTTTCAGCTCTTGACACCTTAATTCAGCACTGATGTGTTTTTCCACATATTGCTGTGTTGGGTTTTTGCCAATCTCCTGCATCTGTGGGGCTCTGCAGGGGAACTGATCCTTCTGATTTCTTGTGAACTAGGAGATCTTTGCACATCAAATGAATGATCATATGAATAGCAAGCTCCTTTTCCCTCTAACCCCGGCTCCAGCCTTTTTTCCCTCTTTCAATCAATGACTGTCAGATTTTCTGCTATGATAGAAAGTACAAACCTGTCTACCAAATCACTCTCCCTGTTGTGACCCCATTAGAACTGCTGCAGCTCCACTTGGGCTCACAGGCCAGGGACTGGTGTTCACCTGGAGGGATGAAGCAAGATCACATTACCTTGGAAAATTATTATCTTAGCAGTGTGTGCCTGGACTACAGTCTACCAACACCTTACAAGATCAAAGAGTCTTTCTGTACAGCCTGGAATGATCATATTTTCAAGCACTGTAGCCAAGCATCTCAGAGGTATCTTAAGAAATATCATGTAGTCACACACTAAAACGTTACAATTTTATTTACAAGATAACTCTGTCAGCCTTCTGTGAATATTACCACTTTTGCATGCAAGTTCTGCATTGAGATAACTAAAGAGTTAAGATCTATACATGTAAATTTATGCTTAATCTGCTGTTTTGAAAAGAAGTATGCAAAACTTTTCACTATGTGTTTAAACTAGTAGGCAAAGGCAGAAGACAGTCACATGTCTTCAATACTTTAGCATGTGCTTTCTATTCTGATTAGGAGAGCAACCTAAAGGTGATTGCAACTGTTGCTTGTGTGTGTGGATGCTCTGCAAGATCTGTGTGCTTGTGGATGCTCTGCAACATCTGCCTCTGAAGCTTTATTTGTGTGGTGCAGTGTGTCTGGCTTTAGCATTTTATATAGCAGTTGCTAGCAATCAGATTTATTCACAAAGCACAGTGCTAGTCCTGGTGCTGTTACCAGCCTTAGTAGTGGCTCAGCTGTGTTAGTATTACACTTGTGCAAGTTAAATTACTTTTTTGTGCATGGTCCAGTTCCAGGCACATTACAGGTAACAGCAAGAGCTAGCTCTGCCTTAAATTTGACACTAAAGGATGTGTATTTCAGCTAATGGATGAGCTAATTTTCAGCTCCATTGGATGAAGTTCTGGAGTATATGTGTACAAGACAATGCTAATTATTTAAAGCTAGTTAGTCACTGGTTATGCCGGTAATGTTTTGAGGTTTAAAACCTTAGGAAGAACTACAGTTCTTCACTTTAAAGCAACAGATGAAGCAGGGAGACCAGATACTTCCTGCATCCAGATACACAATCTTGCTGTGCTCAGTACTTAGCTGCTGTCCTTCATACCTACTAGATCCTGCACATCACCCTAGCTGGTAAGATCTTGCAGCTTTAAGGAGCACCATACTTTCCTCTGAGAGAGCATCTCAGCAACCTCAAATACTCCCCTGGCAAATTGTATTTGTTAGAAACCTCTGAAAAATTCTCATTAATCTCAATTTTAGCACAATATCTCAAGACAGCAGGTCTCAGGGAGGGAGAGTCACAAGTGTCTTCAGAAGACCACTTACATACCTTGAGTATTTGCGTATGGCTATGCAGAGGGAGGGAAAGAAGAGGCTTGCTTGTGTAACTTCAGAAGCTGAGAAGAAGCTGTGGGAGGCTGAAGAGCAATACAGCACAGCTGCATCAACATTAATAACTTCAAGCACACTTAGGGACAGTCTGAAGCCCAATTCTCTGGGATGATACTCTTGCACATCTCACCCACCGAGCTCCACTGTTCCTGAACAGGAGAACAAGACCCTGCTGCCCACTTTCTCCTGGGGGGGTAGGCAACTAGCAAAGGGGCTGGTGCCTCTCAGCTCTGGCCATGGCTGAGGTAGGAGCATGAGGTGCAGGAGACCATTGAGGAGCTGCTCTTCCCTTCCTCATTTGATTCTGCATGTGCAAGAAGAGGCAGTCACAGAACTGTGCTGAGGCTGAGGGGCCATGCAGGATGTGGCCACTGCTGCAGCTGTGGCCTCCACCTGCTCTGTCAGCTGCCCCATTACTGCTCCAAGAGGGACTTCCTTTCCTTCCAGGCAGCTTCCTAGTCAGTACTGCCAAAGCAGTAGAGGAGGATCTCAATTTTGGTGAACAGACTTGTGCACTTTGTTCGATTTGCTGTGACCAGCCACAAAGTAATGGGAAAGCTGACAACTTGCCCCATGCTCCAGTCAGTTGCTACACTAATATGCATTCCTACTACTTCTGCTTTACTTGCCACAGTAGCTCTGGGATGCTGTCACTTGAAAGCATAATAGATCACCCTTCCCCTCCTTTAAAGAACAATTCTTGCCTCCATGAAGCACCAGTTTCACCAAGGACCTGACCTCAGAAGATGCCATGTCCCATCTGATCTCCTCTTCTTTACATCAGGCAATCTCAGACCCAATTTTCATTCACCAAATCCAGACTTGAGAGCCAGATTTCCAGTTGCTGATGATGACATTTGAAAGAGATAGCCCCTGGCCCCAAGTATCAGCCCAGAGCAGGTCTTTCCCATTAGCTGTCACCACCTGTAACCAAGTCTGGTAGTCCATCTCCAACTCCTTCACACAACTCTGTAGGGTACCAGAATAACTGAAGAGAGATAAAGGATCAAAGTAGTCAGGAGAAAACTTCACCATCTTGTGGCACAGAATGGTCTGAGGGGCTTGATTATAAGGAAGAATTTTTGTGATGTGAAATTTTCCAGATTTGTCTGTAGAGTCATTAAACAAGGGTGCATATATCAAAGTCACAAACCTTTGCCACTGGCAGCCATCTGGCCCCTCTAAGAATTTTAATGACTTGAGAATATTTTTATTTCTCAGTACACTATAGCTTGAAATAAGTTCCTAATTCTTACCCAGTTTCATATTTAAAGTTGCCCAAGGAGTAAAGCAATACTTTTATATCTCTGTCCCTGATGTCTACTCTTGTAAAAGATAAATTACTTGTTATTAAAATATCTTGAAAAACCAAGCTGGCACAGGGCAGATTTTTTTTCTTCCTCTCATCTGAAAAGCTGTTAGTATGTTCCTCAGGGAAGAGGTGATTAGTTTGTATTGGCAATGTAGTAACAGAATTCTCCCCTAAGCTCTCTCATTCGGGAGAGGAAAATATAAATGTTTGCCCCAGAGTTATGACGCTGGGACTAGATAATGACCAAGAAGTCATCTGAAAGGAGATATGATAACAACTGGCATTACACTTTCATACCACAGCATTCCTGATGTGAGTAGATGGGTTATAAGCATCATTAAGGGCATGACTAGCAACTTTCAGAAGTGTTTGTGCTCCATCTGCAGTGAAAAGAAGAGCTGCTGAAAGACTCAGCATAGTCAACGCTAGCAGCAGGAAACAGGAGAGTAAAGAGGGAGAAAAAACCTAGCAGCATCATATATAATTTAGGCCTTCACTCAGCTTTGGTACTATTTCACTGTCTCATCATCATTAATTGAGTAGCCAGATCAGGTATCAAACACATTGCTAATTGTGAGAAGTTTGGTTTTCTGTTGATGTCACTTGTAGTCTCATACTCCTTTCACAACTGAGTGTGCAAATTTGCACTCTGGAATTTGAACAAGAAGTCCAGAAAGTGAGTTTTGGTGTGGTTAATAACAACAGGCAGTTATAATGATTCTCAACTGATGGGGATCTTAATAGAAATTTTGTGGTGATTTGTGTGTGTATATGTATATGTAAATCACAATGGAGGTTTAAAAGAACAGTACAGCAGAAAACAAGCAGTATAGGCTATTCATTATCAAGATAATTCTAACAAAGATATATGCTGGAAAAGAGAGAAAAGTGGCCATTAACACCTGAGGGACAACTTCACCTACGAGTTTATTTTCACACTCACCCTGAGTTGTCATGTCCAAACTCTGGGAGCTTGGAGGCCAATGAAATCTCCACTGAGAGCTGCTGTACAGTACAAGTGTGCACAAGAACTGTGACTTATTTAAGCCTTTACTTGTTAAGACTTAACAAAAAAAAATACGTATTTATGGTAAACTCATTACCTGTCATAATAAACTTGTACAAAGTTTGAATTCACACCTTGTTTTACATTGGAAGTAAACCTCTATTGTGCTATGCCTCCGCTGTATGTCACCAGAGGGACAAAATTACAAAGGAAGATTTAAAAGGGAATACAAAGTTCTGGTGTGAGAGATGTCACTACACCCAGGGTAAGAACCACCTATATTAGTAAGTATAGATTGAGAACAATCAACCACTGGAACAGCATCCCCAAGGACATGATAGAATCCCCATCACTGGAGGTTTTCAAGATATAATTGGACAGACAGCTAGATAGTCTCATCTAGGCTCCCTTTAGCATGACAGGTTGGAATAGGTGATCTTTTGATATCACTTCCTACCTGAGCTGTTCTGTGATTCTGTGACAAATCTAGGAAATGTGCCTGAGAAAAAGATAGCCAAAACTGACCATTTAAAGAAAAGAGACTAGTTAATCCAAAGGTTTGGAAGAAACTGGTTTGCAAGAAGAATCTCTGTGCGGAAAGAAACCATTATAATTACCTCTAAGGAAGAGAAAAAACACTTGAGTTGAGAACTGCTTTGAAACCACGGTTATGGGTGAATTTTCACTGCTAACCTTCCTGCTTTCAAAACACAGATGTATTCCTGCTTACTTGCTGTGCTTTTCTAACAGACACCAAGGAGAAAACTTTTGCAGGGCTCTGCTCATATTAAATAAATGATGATTTTCATGGTTTATTGATGTTAGGGAAGCCAACTAAGCAGAGTGGTGAGAAAAGAAAGACACCACAAGTTTCACCACAATGCAGAGCAATCCCTCTGAAACAGCTGCTACACCCCTCTTCTCTGGATTTTCAGCAGCATTTTTAGAGGTGAGCTGAACCTCAGCTACTGAACAAAAGTACAGTGTGTCCCTTCAAGAACATGTCTTCCTTGCTATAAATATTCCTCATGATCTCTTTTAGAACTGGATGGAGTATTTTGGGAAGATAATACAAATATTTGTAATGAGGATTATGGGGAGGAAATAAAATATGTCCCTCTAAGTAGAATTACTCCAAAAAATTGCATTTTGCATGATGCAAGCACTAAACCCTCTTAGGTTCAAATGTGTGTGTGTGGCATGCAAACACAACTCTACAGTTAAATGCAGAGACAAGTTCCTATGGTTCATCCACAAATACCTTTTTAAACTTCATACTGAAAGATCCTGTTTCAGAGGGAAACCTCTGAAAAAACTACTGCCTGAATGTTCTCTTCCAGGACACACCAGTCCCCAGAGAAGAAACCACAGAAGAAACTCAGGGGCATAATTGGGAACAGGATATCATGTTGAACATTGCTTACTTGACACAACTTTTGTTCTGTTCCAAAATGATGGAGGCTGTTCTGGATGTGAGGAATGAATCACTCAAGAGGCTGTTGAGAATGAAAAAGAGCTAAAAACTCACAATTATAAATGTTACTTTACCCCAGAATAGAAAAGATAGTAATTTTTGCAGAAAAAGTACATACTAGAGAAAAAATCAGATGTATTGCCTATGTCTCAGCTCAAAGAAATGGAAAAATTAAAAATCTGGCTTCATATCAAAACCACCTGGACACTGAGTTTTGTTTGAATCTCATTTAATTCTCTAATAATTAACAGTAAAAATTGAAAAATAATTGGGGTTTTAAATTGGATTAAATCCAATTTGGTTCTTATTCAAATAATAAAGCTACTGAGATAATTTTAATTCATCAGGCTTCAAATGGAAAATCAGGTAGTTCATATAGCATACTTATTAAAACAGGTCACACCTGATTTGCTCTTAGAGTCTCAGCTTAATACATTGCAATATGAATGGTTACATGCATCTCTCCATGGCTATAAATGACTACAGCAGTTCTGTGATCACTACTTATTTTTTAAATAACTGATAATACACCTATAGAATTTCTCATGAAATATGAGTCAGCTAAACAAAGCTGTCAGTTTAATTAACCTGGTGATGAGGTTGCTTCCTACCTTTTCTCACAAAATCCTGTCTATTTCTTTGCCATGATGACCCAGATAAAAACAGACTGCATATGCAAGAAAAAATCCTTTAAAGAGAGCCTTTTAATTGTCACAAATTTGCTTACAATGTGTTACAAATTCACCCCTGCACACCAATTAATATTTCTGTGTTCCTTTTGATTCTTCATTAAACCCAGAACTTAAAAATTATGCAACCTTTAGCGTGATCATGATGGGGTGAAGTGGGAAGACTGCAACTTGCACAGTGTTCCAGATCAAATAGGTGTAATACCTGCATACACTCGCAGTGTGATCAGTCATGGAGAGGTGGGCACACTTTTCCACCCCACAATCACATGATGACAAAGTCACAGGCAGTTTTCTTGCTTTTGAGCCATCTGCCTCTGTATTGGCCTATGTGATTGCTCCTTGTCTTGTAACCACTACAGTCATCTTGATTTCTGGGGCATGTTACAGGCTGAGAAAGGACCTGTAAACAGTGTGCAGGTAAATGGCATGTGTCTGTCATTGCCCAGCCCTTGTTAGTTTAAGATTTGCCAGAGATCAGGGTGAGGAACAGGAAGAGCATCAGCAGCACTGCTGCAGAATGGAGCAGATGAAAGTGGGACTGCACATGGGTACCTGGAAGGAGCACAGTGGGAAGGCATGTTCCTCCAGCGCAAGCATACCACAGGGCACCGTAACACCATACTCCAAGAAAGGAAACAACAATCTCTCCTGCTGCTGCACTGACAAGAGAGCATGGATGACACAAGCTAACAAATCCACCATTATGTTCATGCCAGTTGCACTCTCATTAGAGGAGTTTGTAGCATTCCAGAGAAGGTTAGCTGCAATAATTTTGGCACCATTAGCAGCAAATGTTCTTCTTTGTGAGATGTCCAGCCTGAATCCCTGGTACTAAGCTCTGCTGTCTTCAGAGAACAGCCTGCATTTACTACTCTGACTCTTGCCTGCCATCAATCTGTTCTTGCCTTTGCAACAGAACAAAGTTATCAGTTTTATTGTAATCACTAAGTGAAGGTGCCAGAAGTTTGACAGCTTTATGACACAGGAGAAAGGTTTAATACCCTTTATAAAACATGGAACCAGTGTTAGCATCTATGCCAAGGAGTTCAGGTTGGTGCTGCCTCTTTGACCTGTCCCTCCTGGCAGGTGGATGGTGACTCACAGCAACATCTCTGTGCATGTGCTGTTTGAGACAAGATGCTCAGGGGGTAATGAGAAAATGCAGGCAATGCTATCACTTGTACAGCAAGAAAGCGGCATCCATATTTATTCCTTTGTAGTCAACATCAGTAACAAGTTCAAAGAAGAGCATTCCAACTTTGGAGCAACTTGGGCAATTGTGTGAAGGTGTCTGTTCACTCTACAGCACTAGAAATGTGGATATCTCCTAGCAGCAGCGATTCCTAAGGAGGAGGGTACAAAGAAGATGACTGTCTCATAGATGCAGGTGACTCACTCTCTCTAGGGTACCAATTACTATGGAGGCAACAGTCAAGTTTTGCTCTGTTACTGTGCTGGAGGGCCCTTAGACCAGATCATCCCAAGGGACAGCAACAAGCATTTTTTGGTGGCTGTCTCCAGCACCAGTTGATTCAACAAAAATAAGATTTTCTATTTTTTTGCATGCACTGCTCTTGCCCAGTTCTTTAGGAAAGCTTCAGTGAGATTGAGGAGCATAAGACAGGTTTCCACAACTTATTCAAGTCAACTTTATAGCCCTGTTTGTGTGCTTCTGCATCAGTAACACGCTTATGTGCCCAAGCCCAAATTGCATGGAGAAAGGAAGAAAATTAGGTTAGAAAACCATCATTTAATCTAGTTAGACACTTTTCAGGGCTGCATTTCAGGGCATTTTAAAAAACACCAATCCTTAAACGCCATCTAGTGGTAAAGCTACTTTCTTTTTACATTTCTGCTTTACAGAGAAACACAACTGGAAGAGGAGCACTGCACAAAGTCATGGTTAGACCTGTCTGGATTTTTTTTTGTTTCACTCATATTCTTATCCTTGAATGTCTTAAGGTCAGAAACACTAGGAATATTGGAAATGTGTTGACAGGACTTAAGCTCTGCAGTGCCATGTTCTGTGTCTCCCTCCCAAATGCTCCAGCATGGGAGCAAGATCCTTAGTTATGAATGATGAACCTGTCCTTCAAGCAGGACAACAGGTAGGTTTCTTACAAGCTATAGGTCTCTATTATGAACCCAGAAGCCTTAGGGTGCTGGAAGCACCCTACATTATGCAGGGACAAAAGAAACTTCAGATGCTGAAACTTTAAAGACAAGATATGCTTCATTGTACCTTAAAACCAGCCCAAAGACACTGCAGCAAGACTGTATCAAGCAGTACCAAGCAAAGCACCAAGATGAAGTTCACTGATTCTATTTAAAATCCCTGTGCCAGCTCAAAACAAGCTGTCAATTTCGACTGAAACAATCTACATAGCATGAATTCCAACTCAAATTACTGACCTCTTGGTGGCATCCTGCAACTTTTCACAAACACTTCCTGGTCCTGTTTGACAAAAACCCTGCACTCGAATGTCCTCAGTACTCATCAGAAGAGAGATCACTGACCAGCTGACTTCTGTTTGGATATGCAGTTTTTTGGGGCTGCATTTCTGCAGAAATATTCCTCTTGTCTTTGAAAGGATGTTGCTGGGACCCCTGGCCAGCCCAATACCAGAACAAGTCTGGGACAGTGATCTGCCCTAACTTTGAGGAACTGGATGGAGTCATCTGGCATGACACAGACATACTGCTCTCCTGTACTTTCAACTTCACATTACAGCAGAGGAGCCTTTAATTCATGCCCGTGCAATTTGCCTCCTCCAAAAGCAGCACTATGACAAGAGGTAGACAATTTGATCCCAGTGGATGCACTAATGTCAAGCACTTGTTCTCTGAGCATAGCCACTCTAGCCAATGCCTCCCACTCTTAAGAAAGCTTGGAATAACACCAAAGAGCCTAGATCAGGTTTAGGGGATGTCTATTTTTCAAGGAATGTACATCCATATGAAAAGAAGTGTGGTGACAGGGGAGAACAAGCCAATCTCTGGATTCACTGTTGAAAAGAGTTTCAGCTTAATTTGCTGCAACAAGTTTTCTCTTTAATTTCTTTTCTCTGTAGGTGAGTTCTCTTTAAGACATGTGCATAGGTGGTGATACATGCAGTAGCGTTACTATTATTAAAATACGCTGTCAGGGCACTGAATTTGGCATATGTCACTGCCTGGTAAAATGTTATACGCTGATGAAAAAATCACTAAGTTCCAGGAAGAGTTCTGAGGATTGCCCTGTGAAAACGGAAAGCTCAAGTCATGTTATCACCATCTCAAAAACTTTTGGAGAATCTCCATGTTGTTGCAAGGCTAGAAACAAGTATCTGTCAAGCCCATCATCACCACTTCTTAAGAAACCCAAAACCAGAAACAAGCAGCTAGAGATCTACCCCCAAAACCTGCAATGCAGTGGGGCTCTCTCCAGCAACCCACATAGAGAAAGAGATACACAAGGATACAGGATAATGAGCATCAAGCCTACAAATTGCATGAAATTGGAAATCACTATGTTTAAGCTCATTTTTGTGACAGAGAATATTTGCATTGCCACACACATGAAATGACACTTACAGAAGTCTTTGACATCTCAGAGATGGAACAAAGCAATTGCCTCAGTCAAAAGAGGCACTTTTGGTCAGGCACATGACGGTCTGCTGAAACACCAAGCAAAATCATAAAGGCACATCTCTCTTCACAAATTCCCTCATTTTCTTAATCTGAAAGCAGCACAGGGCAGAGTCAGGACAGCTAATTTGATGTTACACATAAAGTGACAGCTACTGCAGGCAAGTAGGCTGTATCTGCATGAGTGAACAGAACATGTGGAAGGCTCAGAAGGCTGAGCAAAGCAACTGAGCTGTAAGGGGGCACGGGGAAGTTCATGTTTCACTGGCAAAGGCAGATTGTGTACGATATGCAGTGGCAGACAGCAAGAGAAGGCCAAGCAGGTCCATTTTTACAACTCACTGTGGAGGAAGATGGAAAGGCCTTAATTATTTGCTGCTGTAAAAGGACTGTGGTTTGACCAGACCATGAAGACAAAGATGGCTTCAAGCACTCTTCTGCCTCCTTCATCTCTTTGTGCTGCCTCCTAGGAGAAGCAGGAACCTGGAAACAGCCACAGATAAGGACCATATCCTCCACTGGGGTAGGTGAATGAGGGAGCAGGGAGAGCAACCCCCGAGCCGTGCATGTTGGGCTGGCACATCTACCTGCAGCTCATGGTTGTTCCTGCATGACATCAGCCTGCAGAAAGAACAGGCACTGTGAGAGCTCTGTGTCTTCACTCTTCCTACCCTAGTCAATGCCCTCCCTGCAGTCTGTGGGCTCCTGTATTTCACTTGTGCAGCATGCACGGTGGCATTTCCTTTCATGCAGGTTTGGGCTTATGATAGCTGTGTGGGAAGGAGAGCTCTCCTGGAGATGTTGCCCTCAGCCAGGCAGTCTGTGCTTCAGCAGCCATGCTGTTCATGCCTCCTACAAGACACTTCATCTTCCTCCCACTATCCCATGCCCTTCGATGGCAAACACCCCTGCAACTGAAATCCTTCCTCATGACTGAAGTCCTCCCCTCCCTTTAATAGAGAAGGTACAGAAACCAGGTGCCTGTTTTCTGTTTAGCTGGACTGGGATGCCACCTATGCTTGCAAATGTAACTAACCCTGCCGGAGGAGCAAGGAGTATGGACAGTGGTGGCTTCCAAGGGCCCATGGGCAGCAAGGAGACACATTCAGAGGCACTGACCAATCAGCTTTATCATGAGATCAAAGAACAGCAGCACTGAGACCACAGACCATAGGCTGAACCATTCGCCAACCAAGAGGTCTGTCTGGAACTTGGCTGCTCTTTCAGAACGTATGTTCCTCCAGCTTAGGTCCTTGCTTACGTATACACATTAAGTGAAATAATATTGATACAAACAAAAGCATTACCTCAAAATAAAATCCTTATTGATAGACAATACACTAATTCTTAGCTGAAAAGATGTACATTTGCAATGAGAAACTATGGAGAAGCAAAACTGCAGTCTGAAACTGTGTTTTTTTGTTTTAGGAGCAATTTAGGAGCTCTCTTAGGACCTACAGTCCACACGAGAGCTTTATGTTCTTTTACAAAATGCCTTAAAGAAGACAAGCTACATGTATTTTTTGCCTATTTCCTTTCAGATAGGTCATAACCTATAAGTAGATACAGATTTGCCTCTTGCTTGCTCACGTAGGCCACCCTCTGGTGTTCAAGCATTTGGTTCTAGCAGTTTCTGGTCAGAATGGTACCTAATGAGCTGCATGAGGGCATGACCTGATTGCTTTGGCAGTAAAAAATAGTGTTCATGCTGAAATAACACTGCAATATACTGTGATTTTTGAGATCACATGTCTTTAGGCTTATTTATTAGAAATCAGTCATTATTTCAAGGGCTGCAAGAAGCAAGTGAATAGAGGTAGCACTACCTCTGCTTATAGCTCATAGACTGAAAGTGTTATACTGGGTGCTCCACAAAAGCTATGTGAGGCTCAAGCTTACCTGTGTTAAGTGAGGTCTAACCTGAAACCTATTGTAGTTTCATGTTGTTACCAAACTTCAGTAAGCAATGGCATAAAGCTAAACTAAAAACAATTCAGAAGTGCCCAGATAGGTTGCAGTGGCAGAAATAATCCCTAATTTGATGCTGAGACAAAAGTTTGACAGACAGTAAGCCACCCCCTTGTATTCAGCAGCTCAAAAGCAGGCCACAGAAGCATGGCTACAACTTTGTGGTCTGTATCATGACACATGGCAAACTTCAAAGCCCGCATCCCTTTGGAGACTCCTTCAGTATAGCAAGAATCAGCAGTCAAGGAAAGGCTGAAAAAACAAAAAAAAGTAATATGAAATACAAAATGTATATATGAAATTATATGATAATATAAACATTGATCCTGGGGACTTCCCACACGTAATAAAGAATACCTGCTTTCTAAAACTCAAAGAGGAGTCTTAGAGACTGAACTTATTTTCCAGCTTTTTGTGGAATCACAATCAATCTGGCAACCCAGATGGGACCCTCTCTGCTCGGCTGCAGGATCCAGTGGGAAGTGAACTCCCTAGGGCATCCCTGGGACTTTCCCAGAGGGATTCCTCGCCTCACCGGAATCGCTGCAGGAGCAGACAAGGACCATCTTTTGAAAAAGGTATTCCTTACAAATTTTTTTTGGATAAGGCTAGCCAAGGGTAAAAGACCCATAAGTCATGTTGAGACGTCTCGTGCAGGGCTTACATGGGGTTACTAGTACCTATGAGTCTGGTTCGGTGGTAAGCCTCCAAAATAGTGCAGATTTGGTGCTAAATCAGCACTAGAGGGGGAGGCAAAGGTAAAAGCGCAAGGGTAAGCACCAGGGTAAGCCACCAATTTAAATGGATGGTATCTGGAGTATCGGGATTGGTATTTTGGGAATATTGATCCAAACTGTAAGGGGTGTAATTTGTTTGTAACAGCACAGTTTATTGTATGTGGACATAAGGTCTGGCCTGACAGTATACACTTACAGTGTACTTTTGCTTTTACCTGCTGGTGGTGCAGGAATAAGGGCCAGAGAGGTAACCTTTTTCTACCAGTGTGGTATTGTGGTAGAAACCGTACTAAATTGACAATTCCTCAGGTAATTCAATTGCATTTAAGGAATAAATCAAACTAGAATGGGGGGAAGCCAGAATGGAGGGATTGTGAAGAAAAGTCCACTGGGTTGCATTCTAGCACATTGGAAGGAGATCAGAGGACCCCCAGGGGGAAATGTGCATAATAAAACTTTGATAAAATATTGTAATCAGTGGTAGAAGTTGTATAAGCTGGACAATGGGGAGAAATGGCTAACAAAAGGTACTTTAAACTAAAATACCTTGCTGTAATTAATGTTGTTGTCAGCCTGGGAAATTGGATGAAGTTAGATTATGTTGATGCTTTTATGACTTCATGGGAAACTAACTGCACAGAAAAATGTTAGTTATTGATATGTATGGCATAATTGGGTATCTGACCACCATATAGAGGATGGTCAAAAATAAGTACGAAATCCAGGAGAAAGGATTTTTACTTGCAGCAAGCAATTTAACAGAGGCGCCTGCAGAGTTGGTCTCTGCACTACCCCCCCACCCCTGCTCCTTATCATTTGTTGTGCTTGCTGCTTCTGCCGGCAGTGAGTGTGTGAGTGTGAGTGTGAGTGTGTGTGTCTGTGTGTCTGTGTGTGTGGGCAGGGATCCTCCCCCTCCTTAGGTGTTACTTAGCTGTTAGTTCAGCTAATTGAGAAGAATGTGAAATTAACCCTAAAATGCCTAAATGTTTTTGTTCTGCACGCAGTGTTGGTAAAAGGTGTAAGTAATATAAAAACGTGATAGAGGAGGACAGGTTTTTTTCTGGTGGTACTGAGATGTGGAGAATAGGGAAGTTGAAAGAAGTGTTTGTGGTAATTATGGTGAATAGTAACCTGAAAGGAAAGACTGCTAGCATGACAGCAAGGAGTCGTACTGCAAGCATCCTTGAGGTGGGCTGTAGGACCGGTCAGAGAGCTGGTGTGACTTAAAAGTTCTTTTCTCCGGGACGGATTTGAAAGAGTGGAAAGAGATGGCTGGAACATATAGGGATGATGTGAAAAAATTGGCAAAGGTACTGGAAACTATTGTAAGTTGTTGGAAGTAGCATGGAAAGTGTATAATAACAGAGGAAATAAAAAGATGTGATAGGCTCAGATAGAATGGATGAGAGAAGGGAGATTACTTGCTGCACACAGAGAAA
Source organism: Mesitornis unicolor (assembly GCF_000695765.1). Lineage (NCBI taxonomy): Eukaryota > Metazoa > Chordata > Aves > Mesitornithiformes > Mesitornithidae > Mesitornis > Mesitornis unicolor. Next base: position 125 of record NW_010204995.1, on the reverse strand, counting down.
GACGAGTAGGAAGAAAATGTTGCCTTGCAGAAGATCAGTGTGTGATCTGTAAGAAGAAGGGGCATTGGAAGGGGAAGTGCCCGCAAGCAGGGAGTTTAGATCCATCTTTGCAGGCTATTAAATGA
>NW_010204994.1:55847-120009 GCF_000695765.1 Mesitornis unicolor | reverse complement strand
AACCAAGCGATTCTGTGATTCTGTGATTATACTTTTACACATCTGTTGATCATCGGTTTTGCTTCTCAGTTCTAAAAAGATACTTGCTTTGCACTGTGCTAGCTGCTGAAAGTCATGAGACTCAACGTATGTGCAACCAAACAGTTGCTTAGAAGTTTTACAAGATTCAGCTACCTTTAACTGCACAGGCTGCTCAGGCCTGAATAGCAGGGCTGAGGCACTAGACTATTTTCAACTGCAGAGACTTCTTCTAGGGTAGAATTATACAACTGGTGTAGTTTTTCTATGCATAATTGAGACTCTGCTTTCATGAATCATCAGTGTAGAAATTAATGACCTATATATTACTTAATTTAAGCAATTGAGTTAAGTGTTCATTAATGACCAAGATCAATATTCATAGAAATGTCATGAAAATTATCCCAGGTTTCCCACAGTGGCCAAATCTGTAGGTGAGATCCTCTCTCCCCCAAAGTGATATGCATTTGATGTTTTATGTTTACTGGTTTCCTGTACTGTCCATTTAATTAAGTCAATAATTGACATTTCAGAATTAAACCTGGAAACAAAATAATTGTACCTACATCCAGAAACCCATATGTTACATCTCACAAAATTTAAAAAATCTTATCTTAATCTAACGTATTTTCTCTTTACCCATGCAGACCAAAGCAAGGCAGTGTGGGAATCTGTAATAACTTATCTGTGGGGCATTGAAGCTCAGGGTGCTGCTTTAAGAATTTCTTTGTAGGATAGAGTTTTTTAGTGCGCGACTTTTTGATGATAGATTTTAATAGCACTCAGATAATACAGTGCACTACTTTTTATGCTTTGCAGCACTGACTGTGTAATACTTAGAATGTGAAAACCATGCTGATCAAAATTACAGAAAGATGACCCAGGATTTTAAATAATACAGCAAGTACCTAGCAGCCTTGCAATTACTGAAGACAATTACCAGGCTTCTTCTAAGGAAATACTTTCAGTTCAAGACAGATAACAATAAGGTATTTTTATCTTTTCTTTTCACTCCAGCCACTCAAGAATACCCTAATATTTTTAATATCTTAAGATCGCAACAAGAATGAAATATTTCAGCTGTGTTGTACTGAATTGATGGGAATTTTGGATTTCTAGCAAAAACAACAGGCCCAGGTACTACCACTCTGTGCTATATACTATGACTACTATGTTACTAACACCTACATCCAAACACTTGGTTGAGACTCTTTATATTCGGGCATTATAAAGGATCACTTCAAAGCTCAAACTTTTACTAAAACTGAAGTTTTAATTCAAATTGTCTGATGATAAACCTTTAAAATACATATCATTCCCTGTTTTGCTTCCATTCCTTTTCCAAGAATAAAAGAGAGGAGGAGGAGAGGGCATTCTCTTCCAGGGAGAAGAGAAGAGGAGAAGACATAGAAACAGAAAGGTGGTAAAACTGAAAATAAACGAAAAACATTACTATTCCCCCCCTCACCAAAATCACCTGTATATTTTGAAAGTCACTTATGAAGGCTGAAACAGGGAGTTCACATGAAAACGTAAGAAAGGAATTACTTTTTTTTATAATAGGTTCTACTTTTTTTTTTTCCTTGCAATTGTAAGTGGGAACCAAAAGAGCTGAGAAACGGTAAAGGGAGGAAGGGATGCTATGGGTTTCCGTGCGTCCTGTTGCTGGGTATAGCACCAGTCCTTGCCTTTGCCTTTTATCTATCCACATCTCCATGAGCTCTGAGGACTCTGCAAGCTGCCATTTATTTCTTTTAAATGAGGAGAACTGGCCGCAATTTCTATTTCAGCTCACCTCCAGCCTCTGCCAAGGGAATGAAAACAGGAATAGAACAAATCCTGTCCATACTAATGCAAAATTCTTTTTTTATATGTATGTTTTAAAAATGGAACTATAAACACCTCAAAATCCCTGCTCTGTCAAAATATTCACATATCTTGTACTGACTGACACCGCCTCTGACAAAAGCCTGTTAGTGGGAAAGGTATTAGAAACCTTTCTGAATAATATCCCTCACAAAATTTCTGTGAGGTGATGCAAAATAAACCAAAACAGAGTTCAGGTGAACAGAGCACATACCTCTACGATTCTTTTTCATGTGGCTAGAGAAATGCTGTTGAGCTGGCCATTGGGGACACTTCTTTCAGCTGGAAAGCATATGGAGCATTTATCAGGGGAAATAGCACTCTGGCTTTTTTCCTGCTATTTAGCTATGAGACCCAAAAAACTGCTCTGAGGTATTTCCTTTCCCACAGGCAAATGGAAAGTTAATATTTTATAAGAAGATGAGCACAGTCGTCTGCTGCAGATTAAAATATTTTTTACATTTTAGATGTCATTGTATTACCAGCACAATAGATCAAATTTGCCCAAGGGGAGTTGAAGGTGACAGAGCGACAGGAGGGCTGGGACAGGCTCAGTGCAACAAAAATGCATTGAACAAATGGAAACTGAAGAAATGGCTTCTTCAGAGGAAGTAAACACATCTCAGAGTTTGGCAAACAATTAGCAAAATCAGCTATGAAAGTTATGACACATATAACACAGGGACAACGACAAGCAAAGTTTGTAGAATCTGAGCCTTGCTGACTATACAAGCAACCCTCTTTCACATTTTTGCCCATGCCTACCAATGTAGTCAGCTGCGTTTCTTTTCCCTTTTATATTTGCAGCCAGTTTGATCCAGGAGCAGTAGGTGACAACAGGATCGAGTGCCTGTGGGTGAGAATCGAGGGGAAAGCCAACAAGTCAGATATCAGGGTGGGAGTTTGCTATAGGCCACCTAACCAGGATGAAGAGATAGATAAAATATTCCACAGGCAGCTGGGAGAAGCCTTGCGATCGCTTCCCCTTGTACTTGTAGGGAACTTGAACTTCCCAGATATCTGCTGGAAATATAACACAATGGGAATGAACTCTTGGCCTTTCCTGTGCTTAAGGGCAGGTAGAGATGGGAAAGGTTCAGATCAGCCAATTTGGTCCTCATGGTTTCAACCAGATGATTCTAGAGCTACGTATCCAAAAGGCATGAGGAACAATGACTTATCATTCAGACTGCCTGAATCCGGACATAATTCTTCTTCAGAATCTTAACACAGATTGCTTCTTTTGCTGTAAAGAGACTGCTTTCGTGGTTTCTGCTGGTACAGTAAATTGGTCTTCAACCTCACCCAACAGACCCAGGCATCCACATTTTCCAGGTGAGAAAGAGGTGAAAGAAGTAGCTGCTACTTGCTCTGCTTGCTTGCTAGAAGATAACATATGTGCTGGCGTGCTGGATTTTAAACTGCCTTCTGACACGTGTTGTCAGTCAGCCAAGGAGAATGCAAGGTAAATGCAAAATACCCTCTCATTCAGCTGTAAGACTAAACTGTATATTCACACACTTTGCCGAATTTACTTGAATATGCAAGGTGCTAAACAACAATAAATTCTTCCTGAAATCTTTAATCTGCACAGATATTTAGGTTATATGAAAGGGAAATTAGATCTGGGGAGAGACTGCAATTAACAATCTCCCCAAATTCTGATTTCTAGCTCACTGATTTTTTTGCAACCTATCTCCTACGAGAGGATAGTATCATATACTGACTTTAAAGACTGACTTTTTCTGTAGGGGTATGTTTTTGAAATAAGAATTTATTTCATGTCAGCGAGTTCAATGATTTGATAACCATTGCAAAGTAAGTGTAAGAACTGTTTCTGGGCTTAAAGGACATGCATTTAAAGCAATCACTGCTTCTTTTTCCTCAGGAATGTAACTGTATTGTAGAAACATACAGTTGAGGTGTGGAGGTGGGAACGAGTATGTTCTTGCCTAGGGGAATAGATGTGGTATAAATATTTTTCTCATGAATACACCTATTCCTGTATCATTGTGTCATATTTATCCTTTCAAATTCTTTGGAAACTGAAGTAAATGGTGCACCTCAATTTCCTGAGGGAAATATTAACTCCTTAGTATTCTATTTGTATTTTGAAGTCTGGAGAGAAGAGACTGCTGTGTTACTACACTGGTGTTTAAGAACATTTTACAACCAGCTCTTCATTCAATAATAAAGCTGCATATTATTAATCTAAATTTATTCTTCACAAAATAAAGTCAAATTTTTAATTTCAGTTTTATAATTCATAACCATCTGGAGATTCATGGGGAGGAAAAATAAAGTTTCTGAGCTGGACAATGCCTGAGAGGCCCCAGACATTTGCGGTCAAGGGCCAGTTCTGTGAGTTGTTGCAAATGCTGGTGATTTCATGGTAGGCACGGTTTTGCCCCCATAGCCTTGTGCATGGCACTGGTCTAGCACTAATACAGTTGCAGTGGGGGTAAGCAACCAGCCTCCCCCTCATAAACTGCCCAAATAACTAGAATAAGATATTCTGTTTGTCTAAGTCAGTTTTTCCTCTATGATAGCAGGCATGAGGCTGAGCTGTGAGGCTGGAGGGGTACTCGGAGGATTATCTATGTGCTTACCTAGACCAATAGTGACTCAGTGGGGCATGGGAAAACAGCTGTCACATTTATCTTCTTCATGCTAGCAACTAGGAGTCATTACCAGGATCCTAATACACTGAAGGGTACTTGGAACAGAGATGATCCTCATTTATTTGTCTACACGTACTTAAATTGTTGCTCTGTGGTGTAAGTTACTGGCACAGAAGGAAGAGTTTGAGCTTAAATTATTTTAGGGACTATTTAAGTGCAGGAGATTAAAGCTGATTTGTTCATTTCCAGTATCTTCTTTCTTATTGTACCATAGGGAACCTGTTTTTGTGAGCCAATTATAATTTTTCTTAAACATATAGAGAAATTATTAAGGATAATTATATCTCAGGGGCACCTTAATTGTCCCAATTACTTGGCCAGTTTTGACAGTCAGATCTGATAAAGAGAGGGAGGAAGGGAGATTTGTAGACAACATTTCATGGAGTACTTGGACAACACTCGTGGTACAGCTATAATAACCAAAGTATCTGCATTTAACAGTACACTCTATACAATATAGAAGTGGAGGAGAAAAAGAGCTTCAGTGAATTTTCAGAAATCCTTTACTCAGTCAGCCTCCTGCATGAGATATACAGCATTAGCACTAAGTCAATTATAATTAAGCTGCATGTAACCAAAATTGGCAAATTCAATTTCCCCCACGTTTCATTATAGCTTAGCTGCTATAATGATAGATTGAATTAAGCCACCTTCCACAATATCTTCCAGGTATAGTCATTATCAAATATAATTTTACTTTTCACTTTTTTTGGATGAAAATTAAACAATATACAATTGTCCTAGATCACTGACGAGGTTACTCATTCTGGTACAATAGGCAATATAAAACCACTGCTATCACACTAGGGCGCACAGATATTAAAGAGCCATTTCAGGTTTTTTTAGACATAATGGACATTTTTGGGTGTCAAAAGATGAAACCAAATATTTTAACTCACAGTGCTAACACTAGCTTGAATTAAAAAAAAAAATCATGAAGTACAGAAACTTCCACTCCAACTTCTGCAACTTCGGTTGGAAGGCTCTGGTGTTAGTATAATTGCAAGAATATGGTTGATGTTGAGCACATCCTTATATTCTGTGTTGTAGAGACCTTCCACTTTTTTCTCTCTGAAATGCTGCTACACTTGTAACAAGGTTTTAACATCTTGCCCAAACCAGCAAAATGTTAGTCTCATCATTAAACCAGCAGTTGCATAAAAGTAGTTGCATCAGATATAAAACTGACCCTCTTTCACAAGGTTGTAGTTTGGGGTAATCAGGGAGGAGGCAACCATAAACTAAAGCAAAACTTCAATCAGCTTCCCTGGTCCCTAAATCTCTGAGTCAGTTATCTAAAAAATTCAGGTTTTTACCAAAAAGGTAGATGAGGAGCTAGCAAAAATATCTATGTGTAAAATCCACATATTTTGAATAGCTCTGTAAGACAGAAGTATCCAACTTCTTCAGCCCAGAGCTCTCAGTAAATGTAACCAGAAAAAAACAGGTGACATTTGATAAAAATAACGAGCAGTATTCAGTGTCTCTGAAATCATCAGGGACATATCTATGTTTGCATTGAAACACAGCACAAAACACATCTCCATGATGAACTACTACTACTAGGCATAAGCTATAGCCCCTGTTCCTAATAAAAATTTATTCATCATGTGAAATGAATGTGGTAATACTGTCAAAGTCTTGCTACTGGGCTACAAATTAGCCCTTAAAGAGAAGACCATCTTCATGGAAACCCTTACATTACTATAAACCACTCTAGGCAAGCAGTGCCGTGCCTGTCCAATCCTTTTCTAACAGATTCTTTTTTTTTTACTGGAAAACAAAAATTATTAAAAGCAAGGAACATAACGATCAGGTTCAAAGTCCAGCTCACCTCTTTGCTCTGATTCCAGATTAGCCTCTTTATTTCCTATAGAGAGCTCAGCAATCAAAACTAACGTTATTTTTTCATTGGATAAACAATTCACAAGTAGTTCAGCTCTTTGGTCTTAAAGCTTCTGAATGACTGAACAAAACTCTTCTCCCATTTCAAGGGCATTCAAGTGTAATCTATGTGTAAACTGTTCCCATTGCCTACAAATTCCAGTCCATTGGAAACTATCACATGCAAATTTAAGAACTGTTATCAGTCAGAGAACTGTGTATTGCACATAAATCTTAGGGAGTATGACATATTTTAGAGTTTCTTTGGACTCAGGCTACATGGCTACTACATGGCTACTACATGGCTACTACATACTGCATCACCAAAATTACAGGGCCAAAGTATTTAAATGCAAGGATGTCCAATAACCTCGATATTGCAGACTGCATGCTTGGTATAGCTAAAAACCACTGCATATATATCGGATACCAGGAGGATGAGTGAACTCCTGGAAAATTCATAGGCAAAGTTTGAAAGCCACAGTTCATCTATGTGTGAGCCATGCATGCTCCAAGAGCCGAAAGTTAGTCCTTTTTCTGCAAATAAAAACAAAATCAGGTCCTCATATCTACTATATTCGAGCACTTCTCATAGTTTTTGCTGACCCAGCCTTAGTACCAAGGCTGCTGTTACTTAGAAGTGCAATCATTGCATTCTGTCCAAAAAAACCTTTATAATCACTTAGCAGCATTGATCTTCTTTCCTGTGGGTCATTAGGATTCATGTCCATCATGCCTTGGTGGAGGACAATGGATCAAAGAGAGGACACAGGCGGTTGTGCCAGGACACAAATCCACCCATTCTAATTTTTTTACCAAAGATTGAAACGTGCACTATTTAAATCCTGTAGATGTCAGCCAAGCATACATCTTCTAGAGGATGAAACAGCAGTGCCCAGATACTAATTCTGCTCTCCTAGTTGCTCAGTTTGCTTCCTGCTTGACATTTTAAAATCTCCAACTACAGTATTTTTCCAGCATGAAGAAAATAATTCAAACAAATATATACAAGTGGCCATGCACTCCACTACAACTATGAAAGCAGTAGAAAGTACTTAGGCTCTTGCTTCTTCGTTCGTGCCACTTCTCTCAAACATACAGCTTTTCATGTTCCTAGAGCTCATTTCATCAGAAGGGATTCATGATACTCTGCAGAGCTCACTCTGATACCTACCTGGGTAATACAACTGAAAGCACACTTGGATGATATTGATTTTCTCAGCCATAGGTGCTTGCTGCAGAAAGCCTATTGGAAATGGAGTTCATGCTAATGAGCTCTTCTCTGCCTGTCTCTTCAGGGAACTTTAAATCTGATTTAGGTGTGCTGTACATCTCAGAGACAGAATAGATAGCACGTGTCCTAACCTCAAGTGCTCTGCTACCTTTGACCATCAGTTTTCTAATTCTCATTACTTAGCACTTAATGCCAATGACAGTGATGATTTAAGTACTGATTCAGATAAAAATACAGTATTTAATTTTCTGTGGTACCCAAGACATCTCAAGTAGTAGTTGGTATAATTTAGTACTCTATCCAATTGGTGAGAATGTTGCTACTTTCACAGATGATACATAGTAGAGCACAACTGAGCAAGTATCCTTATTACATTCTGCCAACAGAATTGAAAATCCCAAAGATAATTTCACTGTAATGCTTGCCTTGCATTGGCAAAGTACACACAGAAATTTCATAGCCTTGCTGACTTTCAATCACTACAAACAAAATGTATCCATCTTCAGGGAACCTAACAAAAAATTATCGTCCAGTCAAGTTAAAAAAGGCCTTAAAATTGGCTGATCAATAAGGTTGAATTTCATCCCAGGTTGCTGTGGTTTCATGGACATCTGTAGAAGGCAAATTAAAAAAAGATAAAAACTCACATAAAAATGTGAAGTTGTTAGTTATTAGTGTATATTTTAGCACCCATCAAATCCCTATCTCTCCAACTTAGAGTGAAGGATGTTGTGGGGGACCATGTCAAAAAACTTACAGAAGTCGAGATAGATGACATCTATAGCTCTTCCCTTGTCCACTGATGTAGTCACTCCAACACAGAAGGCCACTAGGTTGGCCAAGCAAAGGACTATGATTAAAAGTGGTTGGCTCTACCACATTTTTGTCTTCAGACAGTTCATATGGATTTTTCTGACAGACCAAGGGTAAGGTGACCTCCCATTGCCCTGATGGGAGGTTATAGTCATATAATACACAAGGAGGAGAAATGTTGCAGGAAAATCAGGGAAGTACATGGAGGGCTGGCTAGCAAAGAAAATAGCAAAGGAAAATTTCTGAAAAGGTCGGACTGGGAACTGTAGGAACAATAGGAGCTGTTGCCTTTCACCCATGAGTTAGAAGAATGAAGACTTGCTTCTATTTCTAAGGTCCTCCAAGAATGAAATTCTATAGCTTGTATTAAGAATTTAGAAATACTCACTTATGTTTATATTCACTACAACTTGCATTAAATACACAAGGATATACAATAAGACAGTAGAGAAGGCAGGCAAACCTACTTATTTACTAAATCTCTGGCAAATAAATACTGGTATTTTGGAAAATTTAGCTTTTAAACACTAGCTTTATCACTGCTACCATTATTAATTTCTTTTCTGAAATCAGGTGGGGGTACTGGGCACTTCATGCTAGATGTTGGACAAATGTACACTGAAAAAGGGTAGTTCCAGATTTTATCCTGTCAGATAAGAGAAAATAGTTACGTGCGGTGCAGAAAACAGAAAAACCTATTAAGGGCGGGCTAAAGAGAATCTGTCAGAAATATTCTCAGAGGAATAAAAGCTTATTTTTTTTAATGAAGGATATATTTTTATTAGAAAACAACTGAATTTGAAATTAGCCTAAAATAAAAAGGAGTCAGAAGCAGGCTTAGCTATGATTTCCAGGAAGCATCATCTGAAAATAAGCAAAACCTATCTTACTTTTATCAATCTTTTGTTAGCTTTGCCACAGCAACATCCCTAAAAGTTGGATCAGAAAAAACTTGTGTGGCAGCTATAAGGTTTGAGTCATTTCCCTGCCTACGAGGCAACTCATGCAAATGTAGCTGTAGGAAAACTGACCACCTTACATCACTGACCAAACAAAAAAGCTAATTGATTTTAAGCAAATGAGTCAGCTCAGAGAACCACAGGATGGCCTGATGTGAGAAGGCACTTCTGGAGACCATCCAGTCCAAGCCCTGCTCACAGCAGAAGCAGCTAGAACAGGCTGCCAGGGACTTGTCCAGTTAGATTTTGAATGTCTCCAAGAATGGAGTCTCCAGAGCCTGTCTGGGCATCCTGCTCCAATGTGTGAGCATCCTCACAGTGAGAAAGTGTTTTCTTATGTTTAAATACGATTTTCTGTGTTTCAGTTTGTGCACATTGTCTGAAAGGAGTCTGGCTCTATCTTTTCTCCCTCCATCGGATATTTATACACATGGAGAAGATCCCTGTGAGCCTCCTCTTCTCCAGGCTGAACAGTCCCATCTCTCTTAGCCTCTCTTTCTATGACAGAAGCTCCAATCCCTTAATCATCTTAATGGCTCTTTGCTACTCTGTGGCATCTACTGTTAAACTCAAATTCAACCCATTTTCTCCGTTATGTTTATCATGTTTTTATTGTTCAATTATTCCCAAGGGTGAACTAAGGCTGTCCCTATCGGCACTTTCTATCCTCATTGCCATCATCTACTGTTTTGCCTCTTTTAATCACGCATTCCCAATTGCACAGTTTTGATTGCATCAGGCTCCCTGGTTTCAGGGTCACTGATTAACAAGGCTGAAAACTGTTCCAGCTGCCTAAAAAAATTCATGGGGGAAGGATATTTTCCTCCCTTTATTTTAACAGCAGTCAGACTTAGACTGCACCTTTGTAATATTTTGGGCAGATTAAATGAAACTTAGCTGCTATCTTAGAGTGATTGCTCATGGTGTGTTTGATCACAGGAAGATGGTGTCTTTTACCTTTTTTTGAGCAGTCTCAGAACATGAATCCTACGGAGCATAATGGTGGACTGTGCAGCCTGAAAAATATGCAATCAATTAGGCTAAAATACTGAAGGAAAAGAATTCATTAATAAGTCTCTTGAGATTTAATGTCCATATGGGCTTGTAGGCTTCTTTCAGAATAAATACTTTGATGAGTTGGTCATGGCTGTTCTTTATTTTAATATCTTTATATTCAGTCTTATCATTGAAATTCTATTGCTTTTCTCCTGGCTTTGCAGGAGTTTTCTGATACCCTATCAATTACATAAACCGCTGGGAACTTCCTTTACTTACACTTTTGCATATGGGTAGCTTGAGGGAGGATTTCTTCCCTTCTAAGTCATTACCTTAAGTTTTGAGATCTATTCAATTAGCTGGGTATACCTTGTGGCTTCTCCCTCAGAAGTATTACTGCCTATCTGTCTTCTGATCTTCACTTGAGCAGGGAAGGGTACTCCAGGAGTGTTTCTGGTTCCACAGACATGAGTAGTAGACTACTGGTGGCTGGGCAGAGTGTTGGGTAAATGAGGAAGAACATGCCTTTGCTTTGTATCACAGCAAAATATTTAGTAATTTTACTTTTCAGCTCAGTCTCTTCTAAGTGGCTGAACTTGCTGAAAACTAGCAAGATGTTTTTCCCAGACAGTGTGCACTGATAATGTTCAAGGCCATTGTCTCACCATGGGTGCCGTGTCTGCGCCTACCAGGGGATAAGCAGACCCAAAACTGACCAACGAGGTATTCCATCCCACACACGTCATACTCGGTATAAAGCCGAGGGATCACAAGGGTCTCGACCCTTCTTCCGTCTTGGACCCTGCCGTCCATCTCGACCCTGCAATGGCTGAAGTCTGAGCAGAACCCTGCTGGTTCATCTGCCTCTGATCCTGATCCCTGTGTTCCTGCATCAGCTCCCACTGCTGCTGAGTCTGGTCTGGGACTTTTCCAGTGCCCGGCTCTGCAGAGCCTCTGGTGATGTATTCATCATTGGTAGAGGGTGGGGGGAGGACTGTATATTGGTTTTGTATATATATTTGTACATATTTCATTATTTTCCTATTTACATTATTATCCTGTAGGATCAGTATTATTGTTTTATTAAACCTGTTAGTTCTATTTTCCAACCCGTAAAGTCTCTCTCCCTGATTCTCTTTTCTCTTCATTTCTGGGGAGGGGAGAGGGGTTAATAGAGAGCGTCTGTCCAGGATTTAGTGGCCAGCCCAGCCCCAAACCCCGACATTTCCTGTGTTCAGTATAATATCACAACAATTACTTTTCTAGTTATGAATTAGAAGTCCGCTGTGGGGAACACACCACAACTGGAGAACAAAACCTGCTTCATGCCCCATTAGAGCTTATGATACCAGTAAAAAGAAAGAAACTACAGATGGATACAGATCGAAGGGACCGCAGGAGTAATTTCTGACTTATTATGATGAATTGCAGTTCTTACCTCAGAGACACTCTTGAAGTAATTTGTCCAGCTCTTCATCTTTCAAAAATAAGCTGGACAAAGGGCCAAGACACAGAGCTGAAAGATTTTGGTGTCTGACATTTTTTCCTAGAAAAAAAAAATCTTTCCATTTGTGGTAACTTTTTCTCCAAGGAATCACTTCTGCTGCATGTTGCTTTAAGTTGTTTGATAAAAGAGCACACATTTGCACTCTTTTGTACATGGGTGCATGTATGCACACAAAATGGGCATATACACACCCTAGAATGTGTATTTTAATTCCTAATAATACTTATTTAATCTTAGAGGAAATGAATACAAACAGCTTAATGCTAAACAATTCACTGTGCTACAAGAAATAGGGTTAAACTACTGAAATAAGAACTAGATCTTTTGTTTTCCTTTATCTCCCAAAACCATCTGCGATTGTTTTGTCTTACTATATCCAAGTTTCTTCTATGAAATCTCTCTTGTGCTGAAGCAGTGGATTACCTGAAAGTTATTAACTCACTCAAAACCTGTTTCCTCAGACAGAATACAGAGATGAAATGAAATGAAAGGCAGGTTGCAAAACAGAAGCAGGAAAAATAACAAATAGATAAATATGCAAATTATATGTAAATTCTCCGACATATTGGATCTTCTTTCTATCGTCAGTCACTGTTCTGCTTTCTTGCAGATTAGGAAAAAATACATACCCATGCCATAAAGGTCAACCTTTTCCAAAGAAATGTAAACATTGATTTTAAAAATGTGTATTTTCTGGTTGGCTCTTTACCCTGTTATAGCCAGGGAGTATGCTTTTTCTCTGTCTTATTTCTATCTCTTTTCTCTTGCCTCAGAGATAAATGAGAATGGCATCCGTGTTGTTGCTGAGATATGAAAGTCAACACAACTTGATATGAAATGGTGCTGGTAATGAAACAACAGGTGACATTTCAGTCTAACTTTTTCATTACATTTACTAGCACTTTAGCTTAAAAATGTGTTGAATAAAGATTTTTCAGTCTCGGGCACAAGTCTGAGCTTACTTTTACTGGATTTAACCCAGTATAACTTACCTTAGTTTCTGGAGTAAATGACCAGAGACAAGTTCCCAGACAATGTTTCTCATACTGGGGCTTACAGCCCTTTACTGATCATAAATAAGTCACAAAAATCATTCTAGCTTAGATTTCCTGGTCTGTCCTCCAACAAAAGGCCTCAGTAATTTTAACTGGTTCACATCCCTCTGCCCTAGATGAGCAGAGTTGCTGCCAGGAATAAAAGGTGTAGGTGCTGCAGAAGTTTTCTTAGCAGGAAAGAAGGAGAGGAATGGAGAGTTGTGGAGAAGAGACTGGGGCCCATAAATGGGTCATGTTCACAGCGGTCCAAGAAATATTGTTGCAAAGAAGAGAAAATGCTTTATTTTCTGCTGCATTTGTTCAGACATTAATGGAAAGGCTCCTAGTTACAGCAACTGTGCTGCAAGAAAGCAGAATAATTCTAGGACCTGAAACCAGAAATGATACAGAACAACATCGTTCATCACCCAGCCATTGCAGTGCAACAACCACCATGGAACAAACCTGGATGACCTACTTCAGCTCTAGAGAAATACTACCCAATGGCAAATGTTGTAAGTAGGTGGGGAGATACAAGAACAGAATCTGTGTGTAGCTGCATACAGATGAAGGAAGGCTAGATCCTGCAACTGAAACAAATCCATAGGCACTGAAGAATGACAGTCTCACCTGAAAGTGCAGGAGGCAGAAACTGAGTGTTATCACCACCTACAACTGCCTCAAGGGAGGCTGTAGAGAGGTGGGTGCTGGTCTCTTCTCCCAGGTGATGGGGGATAGAGCAAGGGGAAACGGCACCAAGCTGTGCCAAGGGAGGTTCAAGTTAGAGAATAGGAGGAAGTTCTTTACTGAGAGGGTCGTCAAAGGCTGGAACAGGCTGCCCAGGGAGGTGGTGGAGTCACCATCCCTGGATGTGTTTAAAGAGCGGGTAGACGAGGTACTTAAGGATATGGTTTAGGGGGTAGACAGGAGCGGTTGGACCTGATGATCTCAGAGGGCTTTTCCAACCGAGCGATTCTGTGATTCTGTGATTCTGTTATTGCTTACTTACCACACACCTTCAACCGAGTTCAAGGTCTTTGCCCTAATCTTTGTCGGCTCCATCGCCTTCCCAGATCCTAGACTTTTCTCAACCCCTTTGCAGAATGACATTACAACAAGGAAAGTCCAGCCATGCCAAAAGATGTCATTTGGGAGCCAAAGTAAATCTGCAGTGTGAAATTCCCCCTGGAACTCAGTTCCTCACAAATCTTCCCATCTTTTGCTTAACTGCTACATGCATTTCATTGATGTAGCCTTCTCTAAAATAACTGCATGATACCAGACAAATTAGTAGCTGCTCAATCACTGCTACCCCTCCACAAAATGATGAGGAGAGTGAGTAAAAAAGGTATGATAGATTTCATTAATGATAAGCATTTCAATATGGAACTGCAATTTTATTGTAATGATCAGGGCATAACAACTCACATGGAACAGAAATTGTTTTCCAGCTGACTCTAGAATATAACTTGTCCTGCCTGAGAACACAATATTTACCTATCTAAGTCTTCACTGTTCACATAAGAGACATAAAATCACATCTGTCTGCAGGCAGTAGCTCCTCCAATATCAGCCCTAGAAAATTAAATTTCATATGCAATATAAATGAAGTATGAATGTTCTGCAGAGCTTGTTACACTACCCAAGGTATTCTATGCTCTCAAAGCCTTTGGAGACAAATATCCAGCTAGACAAACACAGCTTCTATCCCAGAAAGACATATACCTGAGGTTATTTAAATGTACCCAAACCACTTAAATCAGGACAGCAACTCAGGGCAGTCAAGCTTGGTATAAACCTAAATCCAAACAAAAATCTTTTCAAAATCAGAGCTCAGGAAAATGGTAAGGTTAACTATAAAGAGAATACAAGAATATTCTTTTATAGTTAGCTGTATTTTTGTTTTCCTTCCCACTCTATCTCAAAACTGACTCTCTCTAAGCTCCAGATAGCAGAAGCCTGTGGAGAAAGCATTCCAAGTGCCACCCTCACTCTCTGTAAGCTACTTTTATTATAATTAAAGTATAAATCATACAAATTAAATTTTCACAAAAGCCTCTATTGCTTTACATTTACTTCCATTTTTATTCTGACATTGCAGATATATAGTTTCCTCATTCATCATCAGAGACCTTGTGAAAATGTAGGTAAATGTATGAAGGAACGAAAGACAAATCCTTTGTCTGGCTCATATTGGTCACTCTCTGATATTCTTCCTGCATTAAGTATATGGAAGAGAAGGCACAGTTTAGAAAAGTGTTAAATATCCTACATGATGCTGCCTACAAAATATTTGATGACAATTATGGTAAAAGCAATAATAGCCATGGAGAGGGTGCCATCAGATAACTGCAATCACTTGATGTTAGAATGTTATAAATAGAGCATTTCAACCTTCAATTTTAGAACTGCTTCAATTAGAAAATGAAAATATTTTAATTACAATTTGAGTTAAAAACCACCCCAAACAGAAAAAAAGAACGTAATTTGGCTTTGAGCAAAATATTTTATGAGGGGAAACTTCCAAAAGATTGTTCCCATAATGTTTTGCATCAGTCACTGAACTGGAAAGTCCAGAAAGAACACAACTACAAACATTGTGCTATTGCTTCGTATTCAAGTATAAATTCTAATGCTTTATAAACTAGAAGTTAAGACCTGTTCTTGTCTTATCTATTTTCAGAAGACTGAAGACCTGATTCTTGCCCTTGCCTGTCCGTGATTACATTACAGAAATAATTAATCTAATAGGAAGAAAAGGGGTCTCAATTTCCTAAGTGCTGTCCACAGCTATTGAAAAGATCCTCTGAGGCTACTGTTAAAATGTAGAGGGAAACTATTTACCTACTGGAATGGCCATTTCCAAACTACAAACCACTTCCTTTTGCACATTCTCTGTAAAAAGAGGAGTAAGAACAAATACTGAGAGTTTGCACCACAGAGCATTCGTGTCTGCCAGGGGTTGTCAAAAGACTCCTGAATTAGCTAATAAGTTGGTACAAGCTGACTTATCAACCCTGTTGATGTTACAGCATTCCCAGTCTCACCTCACAGTTACAGTTTGTTCATTTTGTGGAAACTCTCTAATTTGCCTTCTCTCAGGCATAATTAAAACATGCATGAAACAGTAGAGACGATTTTGTCAGGCTTATTACAGTAGTATGGTTAGAGAACCTTAGAAGTGACTTTTCTCGCTTAGATACATAAATGTTACAGAATGATTGAGGTTGGAAAGGACCCCTGAAGGTCATCTTGTCCAATCCCTTTTTTTATAACAGGTAAAAAGAACTCTGTTGAAAGTTTATATATTATCAGATTTATATTCAGGAGCCAATTTTTTATTTTTTTTTAATCCAACCACAGAACTCGAGTCTTCTGAGACTCAATTCAAAGTTCCTAATTAGCTCTTTTACCTATATATCCACTTTCTGCATATTACCATGAAATAGCAATTGGCCATGAGGGAGAAGGCTGCTGATAAAGAATAGAACAGAAAATTCAAAGATATATGCCGAGAAACCAACTGACAGCTAGGCAAAAGGTGAAAACATGTAATCTAGAAGACAGGGAAGGGCAAAAAGCAACATGGGATAGCAGTTGGTGTACGGTGGCATGAGGACCCCTGGGCTGATGAAACCAAGGTGTAGAGAATGAAGAGCAGGACAAGTGGCTGCTTCAAGAAGTTGTCATTTGTGCACAAGTAGCACTTAAACATGGTGTGTTGATTTGCACATATTCACTTGGCCACCAATCCATGATTTGGGCTGTGCTATCAGAACTCAGCTGTTTATTTTCCCTTTCCATTTGACAGCCTTTGTGTTTGCCTTTAAGCAAGTATTTTTGCTTACCAGTGAGACAGAAGCAAAGAAAGAAGGTTGTTAATAGGCTATCTGCACTGCCATGGCAATCTCCTTGGGAGACAGCACGGAGGATCAGCCAGCATGGCTTTGTCGTGCAGCCATGTCACTTTTCAAACAGCTTGTCCAGACTCAGAAGCTTTTCCAACAGCCTGTATGCTGCAGAAGGCCACACAGTTATTCTGCTGGAAAGTTGTAATCTGCCAAGCCAGAACTCTGATTTTTTTGGGAAGCCATGTGAATTAATCAGGGAGTTGACTAAAGCACTGAGGAGAAGTCCTACAGTGGTAATAAGTTATCGTGTCCTCTGCTCTGGAGGAAAAGAACACTTGTGTCAGGAGCTCTGCTGAAGGTATAAAGTGACCTGGACAAATTATGTGGGTATTTTTTGCAGAACAGGAAAAAAAGTGCATGTAGCTCTTTTTCCCAGAGAAACATTGTCACAGAACAGTGACTGGATATTTATGTTCTACTCAGGTCAAAACCCAAGGCTAAACCCAGGATCTTTCAATTGCTTCAATCCATTACACAGAGAGCAACAGAATTAGGCGAAAAGGAAAATACTGGCTTTTAAAAATTGCTGCTCCAATAGAGAAATCTGATTTGCAACTGTGAAAAGGTCAGGCTGTTCTGTTCCACAAGAGGCAGGCTTGTGCTGCCAATGGAGACTCCACAAACCCTGCTGGAGCCTCTGGTGTGTGACTGGGCAAACAGAAAAATGGATGTATTCAAGCTTGAGTACTTAATGGTCATTAACGGATAATCTATAGCATGTTGATTATTAATATATATGCCATATTATCACATTGCACATGCGTAGCAGCAGTTCACCCAACACCCTAACATGCAGGAAGGCCACAGCTAGATATTTAAAAGTGTAATATTTGCAGAAGCACCCAAGGAGGCCTTATAAAAGAGACACGAGCAGAAATAATTGTAAAATTGTAATCAAAACCTTTAGAGGATTTGCCTAATGACTTACATTTTTGTAAATACAACTATTCCTATTTTTAGTACCTAAATACTTGTATAGGTTTGGCTCAAGATAATTAGCACTGTGCAGCCTACCCAGAAGAAAAGGTTGGAAGCTGGGAAGGATGAGATGAGGAGCACCACAACATAAGCCACATTCCTGTAATGCACATTCGTTTTCACATTCGTGTAATGACCCAGCCTCCCCACTTCTCACCTAGACTGAGACTGCATCTGTTGGTGCTGTGATGCATGGGATGCTCTACCAGAGATGTCACTACTTTATGGGGGTGAAAAAATGGGAAAAGTTGCATGACCTGTGGCAAGATGAGAAGGCTCACTTTGCAAAATCTGGATATATACAAACCCTGATAAAAGTCAGGCATATTCTGATCTACCACTTTTGAGTGTTTACAAGGAAGAAGCTGTTTTAAGACTTCTCACTAAAATAAAAGGTATACAGCTTACAATCCCCAACACAAACATCTAACACTGCATTTGCCGAGAACAGAATTCTCTGGAGGGAAAAAAAACCCCTCTATTTTAAAAGATATACTCAAGAGTATTTGCTTCTTCATTTTTTCACAGAATCTCAGATTTATCTTCAATTATCACATAACTACCAGTGGCTCTAATGGTGAAACATTGCCTCTATAAAACCTAAGAAATTTGAGAATATTGCTGCATTCTCTATTAATCAGATATGGAGAGCTAGAGCTATAGTTTTAACTTACAAGAGCTTCAAGGAGAACTGAAGCTTTATTTTTGTTTTGTTATTGATGTTACCGCATAAGCAACTCTAGAAGAGAACTTTCCAGTAATCTTCCTAGGAGAATTTGAAAGTTTATGAAAACCGTAATCTTATGCTTCTTTATCAGTGATACAACTGAGTATAGGGTTTTGGGTTTCTCTAACATCTTTGCAAATCTGATGTTTCTTTGTTGTTTGTCTGATCTGCAATACCTTCCTCACGACATATCTGAGCACATTCCTGTGAAAGAGATGGTTTTAACACTATCTGGCAAATGTCGCACTGAGACCCAGTGACAGTTGCCTGTGTTTCATAGCAACTGCCCAGAATGACCTGAGAGTTAGAAACAGAGCCTGCGGCAGGGAGTGGGGCTGGCCTCCTCGCCTGCCCACTCCCAAGGGGGGAATAGCTAAGGGCACAGGAGCCAGCCAGACACCTGGGAGAACAGGGTAATTTTAGCCACTGTTTCTACAAGAAGATGACCGTTACTGTTAGTTTAATCTCTCTGGTTCTGGTTCAAGACCCTGGTCTACAAAGTATCCGGCTGTGCTCCCAAGATAGACTGTATTTCACATTGAATGTAGCATGTTAGTTCATCAAGCTGAATTAGGTCCTGTTACATCCTTTGGTACATTAACTTCCTCTAAACCTTATTCTGTATTAGCTGACTCATAGCAGCACACAGCTTAAGCTAAAGGACATAGTTTGCGTAAATTTATAGTTAAAATAGCATTGTGATCTTAATTTGTGTGTGGTAGCAGTTCTCTCCCATCACACAGGAGATAAAGTGCTGCTTCAGGAGTGTGGCAGGCTTTAACACTTGCTCGTCTGGACTTTCAGCAAAATTTCAAGAAAGAAACAACAATCACCTATCACCCATCACTTTTTCCCACAGAAATCTCTTCCCTCCAAACCAAAAAACCACCAAACAACCCTCAACTCTCATTAGGGGACTACTGTCTGCACTTGAGGGTGTAAAGAGGAAAATACAAACCCCTACTGCTAGGCTAAGAAAGTATTCCCTTCCCGAGTGTATATATATTAAGCGTATAAAATAAAAGGCAATGCTAATGGCTGATTTAAACCCAAAAGCCCAGCGACATTTACATTCAGTGCATTCACCCAAGTAATCTTCTCTACTAAAGGTAGATGATGCACTTTTCAGCAGCAAACGTGATGCCCAACATCAACTGGGTAAGTCAAGTATAAAAAAATGTGTCTAACTTGCTTTCCTGATTTTTACTAGCCCTTTAATTTTACCTAATGATACTGTTTGTTACTTAATTTAATCTTTCTCTGAATGGTTGTAGTTTCTGTAAGTGAGATATAACAATAGACAGGGAGCTCTCTCCTTAGGATCAGTCTGACCTCAGTGGAAGTAAGAAAGCTTACTGGCCTGAAATAATACTGTAATAATCTTTATTATGCTATAATTTCTTGACATGGAAATAAAGGTTTGTGTGTCAATGCTGGCACTGTATATCACGCCTCCTCAGTACTGGCTTCAAAGAACTCTCTAGCTATGTGAATCATGAGCAAGGGTCTGCAGCGTCTGTACCCAGTTTATTTACCATTTCAGGTTTTGTGATTAATTCCCCATCTCCTAGTTAGCAATACACTTGCAGGGGTCAGGCAAACACGGCAGACAGAAGGCTGCAGCTGAGTTCAGACTTCTATTTTTGGCATGCTACCTTGATAGCTGGTGTATTTCTTCATTACTGCTCTCTATGTGACCTCCAAGTGAAAAATGCATGAAATACTCAAAATAAGACATAATCTGAGTAATGGAAAAACAGAGGTTTCCTTTGCAGACAGTGACTGAAAAGTATCTAATTTCCATACCAGCAGGCATGCAGATAGCCCATGTCAGGTTTATCTGGCAGTGCATCTGAGCTAAGTTCTTCCACATCATTTGCCATTGTGAATTTTAACCAAGAAAAATGTATTTTTTTAAAAGGAATTTAAGAGCTTAAGAAAGACAAGGGAATTTAAGAGCTTTTCTTTATCTTGCCTATGCTACTGTCACATCTTCAACTTCACTGAAAACAATAGGCAGTATAGCAAAACCAAATAATATCAGCTACCTTTGTTTCCATGTGCTCCAAGCCAGGGCTTCCCAAGCTCTCCCAGAGGTTGCATACAACCTGCAAAGAATTTGTCAAAGACTTGCAAAGGAGGTCCTTGTTTGAGACACTGCACTTACTTTAGGCATTGCACTGAAGATGAATTTGTTGTATAGAACTCCTACCCTGATTTCTCAAGTTTAAGCATCCATTTGTGAACAAAACTTGGAAGTCCCCGCTCAAGACTTTCGAAACCACAGCTCCTTTGTTTTGAAATTGTCAATGCTTGTTTCTTTTAAAAGGTAATATTTTTGGGAAAGCACCCTCAGGTCTCTGATTTATGAAAGAATGTAAAAAAATACATATTCTGGTGTTCATTTCAGTAAATGACTGCCTCTTACTATTTAGAAACCAGCATTACCATGACAGTGCTCTTCAGGATTACAGAGATAAAAATCCCTGTCCAATAACATTAATGAGACAGTAAGGCTGATGGATTCTGGGGCCAGGTTTTAAAGCTAAGAAGTGCTTTCTGTGAATATTTATGAGAAAGAACTAGATAGAATTTATATTGTAAAGGACTCCAGTAGTGTGCAAGCTCTGTGAATTAAAGTGACACTTTCCAAGACATTTTCCCTTGCACAAACTTTTCACCTTTCAATCAAAACTTACAACATTGATAGTACCATATTGAAACACAGAAAACAGATGCAAGTAACACACGAGCTTAAATTTGTAACTGGGGAAAGAGAGAGTTGCTAGAAATAGACAGCAACAAGGAAAGCATATCCTAATCAGAAACTGCAGTTTCTACATTACATTATCATTTTATCTGGTTTTTTTTTTAATCTTTGTGTAATCCTCAGCCCAGGTGCTGAACTGCATGTTGAGAACATAAATTCAGAAGGATTATCACTGCACAAATGTCTTTGATAATCACTCCATCTTGAAGTAAGTGGGCCTTGGTAGTATCAGTAAACTCCAAAATTGTGGCAGGGTGATGGAAAATTTTAAAATGCAAAGCCACCATCAAAACTGGGCACAAGCTGCACCTTCATTCCCAGTATTTCTTTAAAGAAAGCTCATGGCTGGGTCAAATCAGATAAGCTCAAACAGGACACTGAAAACACAAAGATCCCAAAGCTGGTCTGGGAAATGCCTCTCTGCTTCCTTGTGTATTTGAAAGAACCATTTTTGTTCTTTCCCCCCAACTCCCAAGGTTACCAGCTTGGTTTGCTTATTTATCACTCCTATTGCTTCTTTCTCTGGTTATCATGAAAGAATTGCATCTTTGCAGCATGAAACCAGCCCCGCTTGTTCCTCCTCACAGCACCTGTCAAGAGGAGTGCTTAGACTTTGCAGGAGAGAAAATGGATTTCTTAGATGCACACCCGACAGCCCTCAGCACGCCGCAGCCCAGCATGTACAGCCTGGGGAGGTCTTAGAGATCCTCCACAAATCACTGACTCAAGGGACGGAGAACAACAGCTGAATATCTGTACCAAACTGATACCATTGAACGTGCCCGTGCTGTGTGGACAAGTGTTCTTATCCTTTCAGGTGACATAGGTACTCCAAATGCTTTTATATCATCTTGGAATACGGAGTTTGAATAACCCGGGTATAACCATCAGGAGGTTTCTCTCTGAGAGATTAAATATGTAATATTTTATAACCCAGTTTAAACACGTCCCATGCAAAATTCAGGATTGGTTTTCAATATGTAATTTTCTTTTAATTTTTAAACAAGTTCTTGCAATGATTTTCATTTTATTATCTGCATCTATGGAATGACGAACAAATCAAAATACAAAAATCTACAGATAATTTGATATTTAATCATTAATCTAGTCTTGTAAAATGAAATTTTAACCAATCATAAATTTAGGTGTAATCAGAACTATATCTGTCACTATATAATTAGATTGCTGAGTTGTCAAATAACAGAAATCCATTATCCTTACATAAACTCCTAGTTTCCAAGGCAATTTAGTCTCTAAGGTCTGAAGAGCTGGGAGTTAAATAAATGTGGTTTTCTTTTAAGTTTAACATAGAGAAAACTAAAATTCAAGACGAAGGACAAAAAGAGAATTACGGAACAGTAAAAAATGAAATTAAATCAAAGAATTTTTTTTAAATATAAACAAATTCTGGGCAAAAAAAAAATTAAAAAGGAATGTTTGGAAGAAATTTTGAATACTATTAGGAAACTCCACTGATGTAAGAGTCTGAATCCAATGCTTTTTATCATTAATAAATGGACTCCATTAATGGAGTCTCCAGATACTTTATTTCATGTTTTGCAAACCTACTTACAGCAAGGTTTAGAAATAATGCAAAAAGAAGCTTACACAAAAAAAGAAATGAAAATTAAAAATTATTTGGGAGGAAGGGAAATGGACAACCCTCATTTGCTGTTCAAGGAAATCTATTCCATTGATCTAGCTCTTAGGGCCAGACAAAAAAATAAAAATATATAGATTACAGATCTGCGAATGGAGGGCTCATTTTGAGCTGTATTGATTTTCAATTTCTGGAGTAGGCTGTGATTGAAAAACAAAGAAACAAACAAACTCCCAAATTATGTATTATGTTACTTTATTGAGGGTTTTTTCCCTCCATGGTAAATAAACAAAACAAACAAAATCAAAACCAAATAAAACCCACAAAAACCAGCAAAGGAAAAAGTCACGAATACTGACCACTCCGTGGATCAAGAGAACTTAAGGCGGCAAAAGTGTGCATAGAGAAAATGAGAGATGTAGTTCATTTGAAAGGTGTCATCATGAAAATTTGTCTCCTCAATACTAGATCTCCCTGATGTCAGCAATTCTTGCCAATTAGCTTATTCATCAATTAGGATTTATTATTATAGTTATTGTTATTATTGTTTCAGGACACCATGAAAACCAAATTTTGCAGTGGGTGAATACTGCACAACTATCAATCCAGAAACTTTACAAAAGAGGGTCAAGCACTGCTATGTACTGTCTAATTTCCTCTAGACCAACGGGTATCCCATAAACCTGAGGGCCAGAAGCTCTTAGACTGGTCATAGTAAACCCAACTGTACATGTGGTTCTGGCATGTGAATCACAACACTCGCGAAAAAATTAGGCTGTTTTTCCCAAATACTCTGCAGCTGGGTATTTATAAACTGCATAGATAGGGGAGGGAGGGAGAAGAATTTTCCTGTTTTGTCTAAAAAGTCCTCTTCATTGTTACTGAATTATGAAAGGAGGAGGGCAGATGGACCATGCTGTTAGTATTAATGGCATTCTTCTACAGCTTTTTATTACCAGACCAAACCCTCCCCCCATCATCCTATACTACTTTTGTGGATTCTTCCCACTCCTCCACTAACAGTATCATTGAACTGTTTATTGCCCCTTGATACAACTTACGTTTTTGGTTTTACAACAGATTTTTAAAAATACTGTAAGCCTATAATCTAAAATGTGGACAAGTCAACTGGTTCTATAACAGCATATAATATCCCTACATTCTCTCTCATCCCCTCATGCAGTCCTGTGCTGTCTTCACCTTTTTGAATGCAGATGCCTGTTAAAATTTTGCCTTAATTGCCTGCTGTTAAAAAGGTTGGTGGTTTTGGGTTTTGTGAGGGGAGTGAAAGAATGTACTACTTTGGCTCAGACTGCTATGCCACTGCTGTGCCTCTCACTTGCTCTGTTCATCCCATTCACAATTCAGACAGCTGAAACTCAAAAAAAGATCCAACGTAAGAGAACTGAAGTCAGGAGGTGGCTGTGTCATGTACAAGCTGATGTTGATTACCTTCTTCCCCCAAAATGAAGTAATTGGCAAGCAAGATTCCAGTATGCTGTCATTTGGCATGTAGTATCCTTCCCCTTCAGTGTCATGGGCTTTCAGACAACCTAAGAATTATTCATATGGTAAACATCTGGATTTACATAGCAGCCAGTAGAGCTAATCTGTTCCGGCACAGAGAAAGGACGTGCAGAACAGAGCTAACAACTCTAAATCAGAACTTGGTGAGGGGCAAGCCAGTACCACTACACCATCCATCCAGCTGGAAAAGTAGAATTTAGGGAAAGGATTACAAAGAATTATGAAGATTTTAGAGGAAGGATTATATTGGCTGCTCAATGGCACTTGGACAGTATCTAGCAACTTCACAGAAGCTTATGTTTAAAACCTTAATAATCTATGTATCGTTGCTAGGACCGATTTATCAGGAAGGCAATAAAATGAAGCAAAATAAACTTCAAAATATCCAATAGAGTTTACAGGGAAGTAAACAAGAAGCTTAAACTGTGCTAATGCATGTTATTAACACTTACACATGAGCCAGCTCTTGGCCCAGCACAACGTGTCTGTCACCATCCAGAGGCAGAAACGACAAATTGTTCTCAAGCCTGTGGGAAACCATAGTTATAATTCATATATACACAAGCAATGGATAGACCAAAGAAGCTTTTAATCTAGGAATAAAAGGGAGATAAAAATTGGAAGAGAAAACCTAAGGGATGTTGGATTCTGCTAGGTTTTAATGTATATTTGTTTGCTCACTTAGATACACAGGGAATAAGTAAGAAAACAGCTTTTCCGTAGAGGCATTGGGTAAGGAAGAGGGATGGATGTCTTTGCAAGTAACTGCCACCATCCCTTTTGCCATGATACATACCAGGGTCAGGAGCAGATTCTTACAAATATCCCCAGACATACCTCACAATCTCGTTTTTCCTCTCACTGGAGGAACCAGAGATGGGCAAAAGATGTCATACGTTAGATAGGGTAAGCAACAATCGCCCTTTAAAACCCAACATCTGATGAAGGCACGTGAACTAGCTGAAAGTATG
The DNA here is from genome assembly GCF_000695765.1 of Mesitornis unicolor. Lineage (NCBI taxonomy): Eukaryota > Metazoa > Chordata > Aves > Mesitornithiformes > Mesitornithidae > Mesitornis > Mesitornis unicolor. The sequence continues at coordinate 94,533 of NW_010204994.1, read as the reverse complement.
TGACTACAGAATCTGCTCCATTTGTTTTCTTAATGAATCCAGTATTGGTACGAAACCATGACGATAACCAAAACTCAAGTGGAGGAAGCATGTGATTATGTGCAGTTATCATGAATCACCAGTTTTACTCTCTTCCAACTTCAAACTCCTTTTCTGATATTTCCAGTATCAGAAATGCTGCTTTTCCAAATTTTCTCTGGGGGAAACACTTCAACCTCTCAGCAAAATTATTTTTTCTTCCTGAATTATACCGATATGAGCTGTGGGATTGTTGGCTAAGAAGATACCAGTCTCTTTTTCTACTACTGACAAAGACGTGAAAGGCAGAACAGCTGGAAAACAAGGATTACAGATACGATGAAAGTGGGAGTGAGAGGTCAAACACATCTTTTCCATACCAGGTGTTGATTAGATGAAGAGTACCTGCTGAGGTTGAACAAATAACAGCTTTTTCTGGCTTTTATTTTCTGAAGCTGGGAAAAATTGATAGCTAAAATGTAGAAACATGTTTTGAATTATTTTCCTAGTTTCAGTAGTACGTTTGGTTGACTTCAGCTCTAAAAGTATTAATATAAAACGCTGAAAGGGATAATGACACAGTGGTTCTTCAATGGTTCTCTCACTGATGTCACAGAATGGTTTATTGATTCTATTTAACTACAATTTGGCTAACATTATTAAATAACCAGCATTCAGGCTAGAAATGAGTTTAAATGATCAATCAATGTAAAAGAGGGTCAAGATTATTAGTGACAGAGTGGATAATCAGATAAATAAATCAATAGAAAGAAATAAAGATAAATCAATCAGAAGTTTAGACTAAATGGAAAAAGTAGGCTGACCTTTTTTCTCGTTCTTAATTACACACCCACTGGCTTCTTCTGTGGGGACTCGAAATCTTCAAGTCTATGTCTACACTGCATAATTATAATTCTCAGATCTGACTGATCATGTCAAATCTTAAAGCAGAACAAATAGTGAAAACTGGGCACACGGAGACGTTGAGCCATCAAATTGCATTAGTAAAGTCACATCTTAATAGAAACCGCTACTAACTCCACCAAATTCAGATACAGAGAACACTTAAATACTTTCTTTAAAAAAAGCACTCCACATTAATTAAACAAACTTAAAATAAATCGGTCTAGACTGGTGCATAACCTTAAGTTTGAACTGTTAGATTAGGTTGATTGTAAATTGACTGCACTTTTTTTCTAATATATCCCAACCATTAATTATTGAAAGCAATGCACAGTCTTAACGTAACTAATATCCCCAAATCAAGGACTGCTTTTCTTGCCTTTGTACTGTCACACCACTGAATTGAACATGGTATAATACGTACTAAACTTTTCACTTTCACAAAGTATGTCTGATCTTGTCGCAGCCCATCCAGAACATCTTATATTTTGGCCTCATTAGCCAAGAATAAGCTGGCTTCTTCTTAATGATCACTAGGGATCACTCACATTTCTGCACAAACTAGGACAAGCTATTTCACTTTCCTGTACCTTGGCTTTCCTGTCTGAAAATGAGGATGTTGATTTTTGCCCTCTTTTCTTTAAATGGAGATGCTCGTAGAGAATACTGTTTAAAGTTTAAAAGAACAATTATTTTCTGTTTTCCTATCAAAATATCACCTCAGGTTTGGATCTTAAAACCCTGTTAATAATGTTAAAAGTTATGTGCCAGTTGTTGGTTTTAGGAAGACTCTTGATTGTACTGCTAACTACTCATTAAAATTTATGTCGTGGATTATGACTACATTACTTCTTCCAGGGTCTCCCAAAGCTCCCCTCCAAGGGATATCTGGGTACAGGGACATCTTTATGTCTCTCTATATGCCTCCAGGTACACCCAGAGGTATAGCCCAAAGCATGGACAACCTTCCAGGTTTAAGCCTGTCCCCTTCCCTACCAATGCTGCCTTCTGGCCACTGTGCCAGTATTTGTGTCATTGGAAGGAGATGGGCAGCAGAAAAGTTTGCATTCACTAGTGGTCTCACCCTCCAGATACTGGGTGGATAAATAGTTTTGGGTGCGATGATCCAGGAGGATACTTTCTTGGTATAGCTACCAGGTGACTTAATCATGACACAGTAAAGCTTGTAAGTAAACATATAAGCAAGCCAGTTCCAAATACTGGTGGAAAAAAAAAAACAAAACCAAACAAGTGGAAAAAAGTGAGGAAGAATTTCAACTAATTCTCCCTGACAGTAAAAACACACATTTGCAAATATTTCTGCACTACATTTTCAGCTCCCGTTTGCCCTCCAAGTCTCAAATGCTGTCCTCTCTCTGACCAAAGTAGTTTCTCTTGTTTCTGTTTGATTTCACTGGCTGTTCCAGTTACTTTACTCACTTTACCAGACTTTATAGTGCTTTGCATTTTAAGTCTGAGGAATTCTCCTATCTACAAACAAAAATCAATGCATAACTGCCTTATAGCAGATAAGGGCAGCACTGGATCCTTCAACAGCCTTCTGATGATGTGTATTATTTTAGGTGTCTAGTCTACAAGTCTGAATACAGCAGAACAGATAAGATGTCTTTCTCTAGACAGATTCCTCATCAGCCTTTTCAAACTCTCACTGGAAAGTCACTGTTTATTCTCCTTTCACCACCCACTCAGGCTTGCTGCGCCTCAGCAGCAGCTACCGTAAAATTCTCTCCTTGATGCCAACGCATAACTCACATCTGCATTAATCAGAATATATATGTAGAAGTAGTGAGAGGTGAAATATACCCTCTTGTGAATTTGGAAGCTCCAAGAGCAATTAAAAATGTGCTATCCTTTCCTTGAATGTACTATTAAAACTAAAATAAAGCATCTCAAACATACAGGATTCAGTTCAAGATACTCAGGCAACTGAACTAAGGTGAGTTCATTTGTCCCTTGTTTATCTGGTAGTGTTCACGTCTGTCTAAAAACAAACCATAAACAACTGTAAGGCACCCTGGAGAATATTAGCCCTGCTGTACTAAACTAGAATGTGAAATATCGAATACAAACTTGACATTGAAATTTTGCTCAAATTGTCATAAATCATGCTTGTCACATGCATTTACATTAGCTGCTGAATACTGAACAGACTCCATAACTTATCTAAGGAAAATGCAAACCAAGCTAAAGGGGAAAAAAAAGGAAGCAAAATTAGTTTTCTTCAATAAATTGCAAGTACATACTACAGGGGTTACAAGAAAAAATTACAAAAAAGTGATAGTACATCTATTGTGTCACAGGGCAGATGGGCTCATCCCGTTTTAAAGAGGTAGTTTTATCACCAATAGCAGACATATAGGTGTCCAAATATCTCTCACTCAGTGATTTGAGGTTCAACAGAAAAGAAATTCCTAATTTACCACACACAAAGATATTCAGTTGTTTGTACCAGGGTAGCCAGGGAGTCTGAACCCAGGTCTTTTCCCTCTGTGCATCTCTCTTGTGTGTTACCACAGCTGCCCAATCCCAGGCAATGCTGTTGTTATAAGAAGCAACACAGTAGAAATGCAAGTTCACAGCATCCAGCTAGGTCTGTTGGTCTTTAAAACAAAAAGAGAAACGGGGCCAAAAAAACAATAAATTTAAAAGAAATCTAAGAAATATGATCCAGGAAACAACTGACAGTTTTGTTCACTGAGATTTAGAAAGGACAAAACATGAGAACTGGAAGCAAAAGGAAATTCAATCACATAAGGCAAATGACCTACTGTAATAAAGTTATATCTATCATCTTCTAGGTGGCTTCTTGCAAGTAAATATAGGAGTTGTGCACGTGATTATATTCATCGCTATTCTGAGGACACTGATAGATTAAAGAACTGACAAGGTCTTTCTAAGACTTAGACATGTTCAAATTATTTCTCCTTCATCTGTGAATAAATCAGAGGAAAATTTTCAGTGGAAGGCAGGTATGCCCTTCCTGAGTCCCTTTTGTGCTGCTCTCTGTGTACAGGTGATTTGTAGTTCACTCACCACCTTGACTGAAACATGAGACTGTTCCAGAGTTGGGCTGAAAAAATGCTTGCCATGTGGATACTTTCAATAGTGAGCAATTTCCCTCCATGTAGCTTAAAGCGTATAAAGGCTTAAAGAAAGAAGATCATAAAGTAGAACAACCCAAAGGTCAGCATACTTAACAGGCAAATTATGTTTTCAATATGTTTGGAAGTTTAAGTATATTTAATTTAGTAATTAAATTATAAATTTACTTATATTTAATTTAATTCATTTTATTTTCTGCTTTAACTTCTTTTCAAATGTTCCCTCTAGGAACAGTTTATCTCTGCAAGTGTTCCCCAATCACTAAAAAGTTACAAGAGACATTAACATCACGTCTGCACCCACCATTAAGAACTGCAATATTAATGGAATGATTAATATCCAGAAATGAATGACAAATAAACCTTGTACCAGCCTGAAGCCAGATATTCTAAGAAAGATGGAACAGTTGCACGAGGAATGACTGTAATTTAAGAAGCAGCAGCAATGAATGTCTGGGTGGTGAAAGGAGAGAAAAAGAAAGCTAACAGTTCTGAAGATTATTAAGTACAATCATTTTATATTGCAGATGATAATGTAGCACATGTGACTTAGCTGGGTGTCGAAAAATTGTTGAAAAACAGTAAAGAAGTGAATGAAACAAAGGAGTTACTGGATATTAAAACTGACATACAAACAAGTATGTTCTTTTTCAGACAGTTCTAAATACATAATAACATTTTACACTAAGAAACCTTACAAGAATTAAGGAAAATTCCCTTTAGGCAGCACACACGGAGGGAAGCTGAGACACATGGCTGTTGATCTAAGAAGCAATTTGCCTGCGGTCATGCTGGGAACCAGTGAAAAAGGCACAACTATTATACAGGTCTGTGAATTCCTTTTCTAACCACTAGACCTTTACTACTTGGGTGCATAGTGTGTAGTGACTTGAAATGTTCCCAAACACATTGACTTCCACCAGCTTTAAACCAATATCTTTTGGCAATACTCTCATCTCTTTCTGCTCTACTTTCCATCCTCATAATGTCAGCTGAAGAATTTCTCAACCAGATCTTTCATTCTGATATTTTCACAGTTCCCCTTCATCTTCTGCTTTTCCTTAATTTGGTTTACACCTATTCATACTGGTGTTTTGATTATAGGATTGTCTTGCTCAGTTTCGATTTGCCTGTTCATCCAATATATCAAAACCCCTTAGGCCTTTAATATAGCACATTTTCCCTCGTATTATACACCTTCTAACATTATATACTGATTTTTCTGCTATTTTCTCAGCAATCTTTTCCTCAAAGCATCTCCATCTTCTGCTTTTTTTCTCTCTTGAAAATACAACCTTAATAATTTGAACAAAAAGACAATGTCACTTTCTTAATTGAGTGCACACGCTAGGAAGAAGAGCGCCACATTTAGATTAAATCACCTTCTTTGCTTTCTTCTGTAGGAATACTCTTCTAGAGCTTTGAAGGAAAACCCTTCATTGTTAAGAGCTAAGGCTCACCATGCTTGAGAGGCAGCTGAGGCCCTCAGGAACTCTGGAAGATCCAGACACAGTATGGTCTACTGCTTTTAATGGACTATGAAAATACATTTAGGAGACTCTATGCTAACATTTGCTGCCACGCTCGGCAAATACAAGAATCATGATGTTATTTCCTATTATACCACATAGTAAAGGCAGCTTGATAAACCAGAATAAATAAATGTATTTTCTTGCCCCTCAGGGTTTTGCTGTGTCTTTTTCTTATTTTTCGGTAATTGATGGAGATATAAAAAGCCATATTTTTGATAGTGAGACATAAAGAAACTTGGAGAGAAAACAATGTTCTAACACCCCATGAAAATGAAGTCACTATTAATGGATGGAGATGGAATGAGAGCAGCCCTTGAAGCAACTCATGTGAGAGAAGCTCACATACATAATTTCCATCAATACTGCAATATACTTGACATTGTTCTCAACTGTTTAAATATAACTTCTTGTTACCTCTTTTACTCATTTTCATTTCTGCACTTATCTACATCCTTACATTTAGAGGCAAACAACATAAAGCTCTAAACTTCCATTTGATAAAACTTCACAAATGTTTCCCAGTTGTCTGTGAAAAAATTTCTTTCTAAAAGGAAGCATTTTAGGTGTACTAATCCTGACCCCTCTCAGCCCCAGTAATGTAGTAAGAGAGCCATCTCGAAGTGAAATTTAAAAAATCTGTAGAGAGCACAGTTCCTGTGTTTACTACTGTCAGTACCAAACATCGTAACTCCTGCTTGTTCCAAAGCTTGTATCTGGATACAGAGCCCAAATGCAGGAAGGGATCCAGGCAGCTCAACTGAAAGCTTTCTGCCTTTTACTTAAAAAAAATCCTCAAATCCAAAAAGGCATTTCTGTGTACAGATACACGCTTATATGACTGAAGGCAAAGATCTCAGATGTGAATTTATCTTTGCCTTTGTTAAATGGGTGTTTTAGACAATTTCTATTGGAGAAATTAAAAGACTAACGTTGGGAATGGTTCCAAACTTATTTTAAGTGCTGCAGACAGGGACTTCATCTTTGCCTTTGCAGAACATGAAAATAATGTAACTGTTTCAAGCTATATAACTTGTATATGAAGTTGCACCAGCTGCTGAAGTGTTAAATGTCAAGTAGCTGTGCAGTATCAAAGGTATTATATCTACACAACCACACGTAGATGGCTTAATGTAGATGACCTTCCCTCAGCAGAAAAACTCTGTATGTAAAAATATATTTTCATAGTCACTTAGGAATCTATTCAGTCACAAATTTAAACAAATATCGAATAGCAGGATTCTTTGCAAAACCTTTTCACAGATATATCAGACTACAACCTATTAGAAACTATTCTCTGAAATCAAGCCATGAAAATATTAAAAATGCAGTAAACTCACAGTATTTCTGTTTTTTAAACGAATGTCAGACTCCTTGTTTCAATACTGAGGAGGAATTTACCAGAACCAAACCAAAACTGTCCCATGTGAGTTAGTCTCCTAGAATTCTTTGAGGGGTTTTTTTAAGAAAGAAAAAAATGTGCTCAGGTCCTTATTACCCATAATGGTCTTCCTAACACAAAAATAAATTGACTTTTGTTTGTAAAAAGAAATGCCAAAGGAGACAGCTCTACCACTCACAGGGAGCTAGAGAAAATGAGAGACTCATCTGGTAGTGACACACTGGCTTTATAGGGAAATTAATCTATTTATTTGCACATTGAAAAATACTTTTAAATCGACAGATTGGATTCCTTTGCACTTTCAAGACCCTGAGCTAATCCTTTCATGAGAAGTAAAAGAGGAATTTGCATCAAAGCAGATTTCTGCAGTAAGCAGGTTTTGGTTCTGGTTTGTTTTGGTTTTGTTGGTTTTTTTTCTTGACAGTTTTTGATTTATTACAATACTCCGTAATGCATGGCTGTAGTAAGACAGAAGTTATTCAAACTTAGCAAATTACAGCTGAACTAGATTTGTAGGCATACTTTATTTATTGTGCTTACTTTATTATACCACATTTTGCATTGATAGGGCAAGGAACACCGAAGACTTTATGTATTGAGTAAAACTACATGCACAGTTCTATCAATTCTGTAACAACAGTAAAGGCAGAAAAAACATAGGCCCTCCTCTTTGCAATTATTCTCTTGAGACTCTTAATAAAAACAGAATCTCAGTTGATTACAAGGAATGGAGAAAGCATCAATAAATTATTAGAGCTGTCATAATGGATTAAATGCAGAAGGAATGACCATTTTGGTAAAGATAAGGAATATTTTAAAGAAAGAATACGGAAGAAAGGTGAAAAAATATGAAACTCAGGTTCTACCTTCAGAAAGCAAGCTCTTCTCCTATCACTTCACAATAGATAGCAGAGCTGCCCAACAAGAAGTTGCAATAAGCAGGATATGGAAGGATTTGTGTTATTCCTAAAAGACAGATTGATGATTTTGAGCTCTCCCTCCCAGACATTTGCGAAACACTATGAAATGGTCTGACAATATATTTTTAAATATATTTTTAATCTTAACTTCTTTCCTGATCTATTGTTTACATCTCTTAGATTTTCCAATTTTATTAATAAGGCTTATCAGCAGCTCCTATTAAACTGGTGTGGTTTTGCTTCCAAAGCAGACATTTTGGTGTATTCCCTTTCCATATTTCCCTTCTGCCGTATAGAAAAGATTAGAAAGGATTTTTACAGTACCTGAAAAACATCAAGGTACTATGTGACCTCTTTTCATCTGAGATGATGATACAGAGAAATGTCAGAGCACAACTGAATGGCGTGCCCAAGGAAGTCCCTTTGCTCACATGCTAAACCAAAAGCATCATCAGCCAAATTCAGAACCGGATCTCAAGAGCAGTGGAATAAAGGATATCTACTTCTGTCTTTGAGGAGAAAAAGGGAGAGGGAAAACAGTTACGCTTTGTGCTCAAAGCACATAGAGGCTGCATTGTGAATGTCCAAGCAGAACATGAATCCAGCTGGACTCCTGGTTAGTTCACAGATAACAACAGTTAGTTGACAGCTGACAACAATTTTCACCTACTCAAGACTAACACATCCAGTGGTTCAGCTAAGGTTAGTTGCTGTGAAATGGTCCAACGGGATTTTTTCAGTTTATTTATTTTTTAATTTTACTTTCTTTCCTGACCTACTTTTTTCGCATCTTTCACATTTTGCACTGATGTTAATTAAGCTTGTCATCAGCTCATATTCATGACACATCTTCACGGGCAAGCTATCCAAAGTTAATTTTGAGCATAATATTCATGCATTAATAATTCAATATTCAAATACTCCAGCATAGTTTTAAGGAAGGTATAAGCAGTAAGAGAATTAGTGCTGAATATTCAGATGTAGGTAAAAGAAGAACATTACTCTGTAGTTATGAATAGATTTATCTGTAATTGTTTCCAGAACAAGTGAGCGTTAAGATGTTTGTGCTTGTGTGGTTCTCTGGATAAGACTCCGAAGTCCATGGAAAATATATTGGTTCCAACAAGCTTTAGCTGAGGTATGTAAAGCCAGAACATGGCATCTTATGCTCAGAAATGTCAGTGGTAGTCTCTCTGTGACTGAATTGCCTGAGCCCAATGACATTCAGTAGCAATTTCAAACAACACAAACTGTTAATCTGGAGACTACTAAAGACGTTACAAAGAGTCGTATTTCTAAAACTCACTCTTTGCAGTGAGAAAAATCAAAGAGTTTACCATGATATCATTCAGTAGGAATTCAATCCACAACTGGCAGTTTACAAGTGTAATCTTTTCAAGGAAGACATGAACTTCACCTGCTTGAGTTGGATTGAACCAGGCAGGGGCCGTAGCTACGAGAAGGGACTCAAAAACTTTCACTACGAACATACAGAGTGACTTGGTAGCCAGACTCAAGGCATGATCCAGAAGCTGCATAACACTGGTACATTAAAGTGAGACATGTTTATCCCTTGGTACATCTGGGGGAAATTTTTTTCTGCAGTAAGTCTCGGAAAAATTGTTTTGGACAAACATAAAATTCTTTAGCCATGTATTTAAAGTCTTCTCTCATGGTTGAATCTTTCTGACAATTTCAAATGCATTTTGTTTTCATACAAAACTTCATTTCACGATGAGAAAATCCTCCCTTATACTCCTTTCTTTTCCTAGCGTTATAGCAATAAAAATGAGTTTAAATAGGTGATTCTAGTTCTGCTAGACAATTGATTCCCTCCACACACACTACCAAGTTTCAATTCATATCCAGTGTTCCTGGTGTGATCTTAAAAAAAAAAAACCAAAATCCCAAATCTGTCATATCTGCTAGAGTCTTCCTCTGTAATGGTATTCATTATTGCTCGAGTCAGCGTACAGAAGAGATAATACACGTTTTGGTTTTTTGACAACTATTCATTTCATTGAGAGCATTGATGTGTAGGCCTGCGTAGACACAGGATTTAAGCAAGTAGTGTTTAAATCAAATCTCATTTTACAAAGCTTGATTGACATAGCAGTACGCCACGGGACTGTTTTGTAAATTATAACTTGTAGCCATTAGAAGAAAAAAGTAGAAAAAGTTTGGTGTTTATGCATGTCAGGCAAAAGAGTTTCCTACTTTGAAGAGATTTGTTGTAGATGCCAGAAGTAGGACAAATGTGTATTTGGAAAAAAATCAATACAAATTTGAATGTAATGTATCACTTGTGAAATCCAGAGTGCTCTCTGCTCCCCTCTGAAAATACAGCTTGCACTGAACATAGCAACAGTAATTCCAGGCATTTTCTCTGGGGTGGGATTTTAGGAGTTGTGGAGTACAAATACCAAAGGTTAGCAGCTACATTCATGGGACCAGTGGGATTCTCTAGACGTAAGAACCAAGATGCCCTGTGGCTGCAGACTGTGACCTGGGAGAAAGGTTCTTCTCAGAATATGGCTTTGCCACTAGGCTTCCAAAATTCACCTACATTGGTGCCAAGAATAATCCTGCAATATACAGATTTTAGCCTCTGAAGACAAGCAAAAGGTCACATACAAAGATTAAAAAAGGAGTCAGGCATCCCAGATTTGAACTTGGCCAGAAGAAACAGAACAGGAAAAGTTTTAATCCCCTGGTATCTGCATCGTCCTCTTCCAGTAGAAAAGTCTGACTTTTCAGGTCAGCCAACCTAGCCCTCACCCCAGGTCTGTGGCTCGCACAGATGGGATGAAGCAGTAGCTGAAGTGACCAGGTTCACAACTACTCACGCACCCCACAGACTGACAGTCTCTGCACTTGAGGTATGCAGCTCTGACCTTTTCTTGCACTTCAAGGAGGGTAGGCACCTTTGCTGTCTCCCAAAATGTCTCAATATCTACCACAGCAGGTTTTGTGTCTTGTGCCAAGACATCTACCTGCTGAAAGATGTGCACAAGCAGCTTGTTTCAAGCTTCTCGAATAAGCTCATTTCTGCCTTCCCCTAGACAAAGTAAATTATGCCATTAGATGGTGGTTTGTTATTTTTTATGGGCACCACTGACAACAAAAGCCTTTCACACTCACTCTCCAGTAGTTTCAATATCACATACATATTGTTATTCTGTTATGGCAGCCTTAATTCATAAAATAGTGAATTTTATATATGTATATATCAAATGAAGGTTTTTGAGACCAGCTCCAGTTTTGTTGCTTTCTCTCTCCTCTGGTGCTATCCATACCTTTCCCCCCACTGTATTAGATGCAATTTTTAACACACATGCCTCATTACTCACTCTTACTTCCTCCAAAACGTTTGTGTCTTCCCGACATACTGTGGCAGTGCCTTGATGCAAGTCATTTAAGGTGAGATGTCATCAGCTGTGCAGTTACAGGTGGGATGACAAAAAGACAACATCCTCCAAATGTGGCACAATTTGCATGCCTGTGGCTGGTAAGCAATGAATGGCTGGCATTGTGGATTACAGAACCAAAGTGACACTACTGGAAAGACTGACCTTCACATCTTACACATGATTCAAAGGGAAGGAACAGGATGGTGTTTGGTTGACATATTTTTCCCTTAAGCACAAGCTTCTCTTCAAGTTTCATGCTTGTTCATTGGGTTCATCACCAAAGCTGCTTTCTGTGAGAGAGGAAAGACAGACTAGATGGTCCCAGGTCACTTCTTAAACTCATTATTACAGTACCACACCTAAGAACAAACCTCTTTTCATCTCATCCATACTAACTAATCATTCTCAGTCTACAGCAAACTGTGGTAGCCTCAAGGCATCAAACAGAATGTAGTCCTCTTAAAGCCTTTTTCACTGCAAAGCTAAGTTGAATTACTTGAATTTCCTAAAGGTAAAGAGCATATGCACAGAAAGTAAGAGAGGCTCAGCTGCTGTGCAGTTAGCTGACTGGCAGTGTGAACCTGTAAAGTAAGATTTTACCAATGTCACTCACATAGTGAAACACATTTCAGATAAAACCTAAAGTTATGCTTTACTCCCATTTAGTAACTGTCTAGGATGATGCTTTTTAATTTTAATCTCTAAGAAACAGGTGATAAGACTGAGAAACTCCCAGTGCTTTTTGGTTTGCATTGGTTTTGTTTGTTGTTTTTAAAAGTTAAAAAATCCTAGTGAGTTCTAGTGTTCTTCAGAGCCAAAAACAACGTTTGGAAATATAATTTCCCTTAAAATTTAAATACAGTGCCCAAACTCAAATCTTCTTCTGGCTCAAACCTGACAGTTTATAACATCATGCTGTCACACCCTCAGTTTGGATTCAGACAGAACAGCTAAAGCCATCTCTGAGCAGGCTGTGGGAAAATTCTATGTCTGCAGTGCTCCCAAAAGCCCATTTTGCTCTCAGTCAAAGCTGGGGCAGAACCAGGGTCTATCTGAAGTTTCGCATAATGGAGAAAGCACTACAGTAGCTGAATCAGAGCCAGGCCTCTTCCTGCTTTTGCCAGTTCTCGCTCACCATTAACACTTCCCAAGCCCAGAAATTTCCCTGACATTTAAGGTAGTTGTCATGTGTCCGTGACAGGAAATGTAGTTAATAGTGGAGAGAGCAATTCTGGGCATTTTAACTTGTGTGCTAGATTTGGGAAAGATATTTTTCTGCACCTCAGCTGTTCCCAAAGCAAGAGTGAAAATCAACCCAATTATATCATAAACCTGCAACGAGCCAGTCACGCAAAAACAAGGGATGCGTCTAATTAAAGACTTCACATGCACTTTTTTCTCCGTGTCAGACTCAATCATTAATGCCTTAATAACCAGTCATTCTCCTCCAGCTGACATTAAAGAAATTATTGTACTTATAGAAGAAAAACGAGACGTCTCAAAGGAGGACAGGAGAGTTACACCATTCAGTCAGGTCGTACAACGGGGTTTGTCCTCAGCAAATGCAGTAGGAATATGCCAGTAGAACCAAAGAAATAGGGCTGATCTGAGTTAATATTTCAGGTTGTTTTCTTGATTCTGCGTATGTAAACTGCCTTGTTATTAGTAGATAGCACAAGAAATGATCTGTCATGTAAATAAATAAAAAACCTTCACTTGATTGTGTAGTTAAATTTTTCTCCTTGGAAAACTACGAATTGTGTGGGCATGTCTCCATGCATTTCACTCGAATGCTTTCTCCATACTGTGCAGATCTTCTAAGGACCATTTCTCATACAGAACAGAACAGCACTGTGAAAAATGTTTCAAGTCACATGTGCTCCCCTTAGAATTACTGAATCGGGATGAGTATCTCATGTAAGCACAAGGCTCAAGTTTCTAAGTGAGCTTGTGAAAATGTTTGGATACGATTGCTGCTTTGCTTTAAAAAAAAGCACAATAAAGACTACAATATATATACATTGAGATTCTAATCTATTTAAAAATTACCTTTACTTTGATTAATGATTACCAAAGATGACAGGTCATAAAATAAAAAATAATTTACACTTTTGTTAGGATTTTAGTAGAACTTTAAACCTTAAAATTTCTAGCCTGCATTCAGACTAACCCACGTCTACAGTTATTCAATACATGTTTTACTGTAGAGTGCTTCGGTAAGAGCAATTGCTTGCTGCAACTCAAGTTTCCAGTCAACTGCAGACATCTTTAAAATATAGCTCTTCAGCAGAGACAAGACCCTGGCAAGCCAAGTATTTGTGTTTTCAGCTGTCACTGCTTTCACAATCATTCCTTCACTAGCAAGCCTAGGCTGCTAAAAGCTTTCTCAGAAATACAATCCTACAAAAACCCACCTGGTTTAAATGCTATTTCGTCCACATGTAATTTGGAGACAAATAACTTTAGAACTCACTGCAGATTTTTTTTATAGCAGCCTTTTGCGAGCAGTTTTATTACTATGTGAATCTCTAACCATTACGCTACTATCAGCTCACTACCAATAATTAGGGGACCAGAGTTTATGTACCACTGCAGCAGTGCAATGGTAAACACAAAGACAAAATCAAGTGCTCTTTGTCACCCAGTTTAATGATGGGTAAATTGTGTTTACCTATACTCCTTTCCACATCACAAGTAGTCAAATCTTTGTCAAGGAAGCGCTTTACAGATTGCTCTTGCCTGGAAGACTTTTAAATCAAATTACCTGAAATTTTTTTATATTCTATAGCATGTGTAAAAATGTCTTAGCAGTTCAGTTTAAGCAGAGGAAAGGCAGATCTTTCCTACTGAAATTAGAGGAAGGTTTGGTCTTAGCACTACATCCAAATCTGTATTTAGCAGAAGAACTCTCTCCTTACCCAAAAAGCTTAAGAATATTAGAATTATTAATTTTTTTCGAGATATTTTGGCTGATAATCTAAAGATTGTGGGGCTGGAAGCTCCTAGGCAGCAGCCTCTGTGCCATTGTATTTACCAGATACACTGGAGAAAGCCTTGCTTAAGATACCATTTTTAACTCCCATTAGGCAAAATAAGCAGCAGTGACTTTTTAAACTTCTTTTTAGAAGAAAAAAAGCAAACCCTCTTTACCTGCCACTCATCTGAGGCTCTTACTACTGTAATGTTCTGTGTAACAATCCTCACTCTGATCGTATTTCATATTCTTCAGACCTTGAAACTTTCCATCCATTTTAAATCCTCTCATCCCCAACTGGATCCCTTAGCACAGCTCCACATCTTTCCCTCACAGTGCCCTTTTTCCCTAGGGTGGCCCTTCCTTCTGCTCCTGCCTCATTTCCTATGGCTGCTGTACTCTTTTCTCCCGTGCTGCAGGTCCTCTCTCAATCCATCCCACTTCTTATCCCCCGTTCATCCTTTCCTTTAAAAAACAGTTGTTTGTTTTTTAAAGAAGTCCTGAAACTAACACCATGTGATTCCCAAGGGAATTGAATCTCTTGGCTGAATGAAATTTAAACTGAATTATACTAAGGCTGCAGCATGAATCTATCCCTTGTTAGACAATAGAGACTCTAACCAGAGATAAATACCACCTCAGTGGTTATTTAGATAACTAGGCAGGACATAGCTTTCTTCTTTTAGGAATAACAAAGCTGGAGCCAACACATGCAGAAACACCTTAATTCATATACAACATTTAAAGAGCTTATATATAGCAAATATTTTTAAGTGCATGCTAAAATAAATCCGTAAAATTTCAACAGAGAGAACAATGAGGTTTGTTAACACAATGGGGTTACTTTTTCCTAATTAAATGCCATTGCAGTCTTGAGCTAAAGATGAGTCTGGGCGGTGATGCATGAAAGTGAAGCATACTAATCAGTCCATAAACAAAACCAAGAAAGCTGTGGAAATAGTAGCAAGGAGATTTGAATCTTTTTTTAAGTGACAGGTCAATTACCTTGTCTGCTACAAGAAAAGTTTGTAGTTTTTTTTTTGTTAATGCAGACTGAGCTCTCAAAATGGCAAATAAATGAGATTTTAAAGTGTCAAATATATTTTACCTTATTTGTCAAAGTTACAAATATTCTGCCTGGGAATCGTGAAATCATGGAATCAGAGTTTCCCACAGGAAATAAATATACAGGCAATTTATCAGTTCCCACAGGAAATTAGTCATAATACTACTTGTAATTTTTCTTATGTACAGTTAATAATCATTTCTATTAAAATATTTACTTTAGAATTCATGAGATTTGGACACTAAAGAAGTTCTGAAATTGGACATACAGTTTTAGAAGCTCATAAATATACATGACTGAAAAGCCATAAATAGCAACATGCCTATTCAGCTAAGAAATGTGCTACTTCTGTGCTTTTATAATCATGCACTGAAATGACATCAGCCAACTACTGGTAGCTGTTGGAAAACAGGCTATACACACACGCACTTGAATATCAGAAATTATGGCAAACGTGCAATTAATTAGTGGCTTGATTCAATTCCTCTTAAAATCACTAAAATAAGCCAGATTTTTTTTTTTAAAAAAAAAGGTTCAAATTGGTTCTTCTGTGATGTTCTGAAGAAAAGGAAAAAAAGAAAAAATAACAACAAGGAAAGAGCAGGTTTGGGAGCAGTATTCTTATGATAAGCCAGTCAAATTACATGGTAGGATAGACTCTGAATTGTTTTCTCATAGGACTCACCTCACACATACAGTGGCATAGAAACAGGCTTGAACATACTGAAGATTTATTTGTGATTTAATGTAGTTCTTCTCCCCATGTACTAAGAAAAAACATTAGCAAAGGTTTTAGAGATTCCCCAAGTAACCAAGCCACTATTCTTACACCTCTATCCCAAAATATTGTCATTCTGGTGGGTTTCTAATGAGGCTTTTTAGCATATTAGATGTTATAAGATATAACTTTAAAAAGCCATTTCTAATGAAATGGGACCTGTTTATATTTTCTACTAAAAAAACCCCCGAAACAAACCATCCAGACTATCACATTTCCAAATCAGTACTTCCCAGGAGAAAAATACGCCGCCAGAAAATTTTTAAAAACCTCAACTAGAATGCACCCTTTTCAAAATACTATTTAACAAGCTTTTAGGTGTTGCTCTCAAATGAGATATTTTAAGCTATTTCAGAAACAAAAACTGTTTGAAAGCTATGTCTTCTCCATCTCTGTGTTATTGTTAGCTTCTTTATGGATCTAATCTTCAGACTAAGAGAAGATGTTTGCCCACAAGAAGTAAAGACTTCTGCACACAGCATTTCTCTGGACACAGAGAGGAATGTGTCTGTGCTGCCTGTGTCACCTGCCTCCAAGTACACACCGAGACACCTCAGTCACTTGAGCCATCAACAGAGGAACACGACGGGCAGGGTAAGTTCACAGAACATGGAAGCAGCCACAATAAAATCTTCGCGTACAGGTAAGTGCTTTAGATTCCATCTGGTTTTAATTTTCGCTTGTAAGAATAAACAAGTGCTTAACGTCGGTATTATTAACGCTTTTTAAAACTCAAACATGATATTTACTGTGAGCATACACTAGTAATTCTATCACTTTCATTTCCCATGTAATGCATGAATTCACACCTGTCACAAAAAATGCCATTTACCGTGCAACAGCAGAAACTTTACGAGCAGTGGAGTCTCAACAGAAAAAGGAAGCTTTTGGGTTTTTTTGTATTTGCAATTGTTTCTGAAAAGCAGCCATGCAAAGCTCCCTACTGTGTTGCCCCACTAGCACATGTCCTTCTGCTTTTCTGTGCCTTTTATGTAAGATATACTCCTCTTCAACGCAGAGCTGTGTTCACTGTACACAAGCAATGCTCATCCAGGGCAAAAGCCAGGGAGATGGCCAAGCCAAGAGAGGCACACATCTGAAAAACAGTAAGAGGCAGAAATGCAACCTCAGCAGGCACTGCCCACTCAGGCCACACTCTACTTCATTCCTGTGTGATTTACATTGTTCTTAACTTCTATCTTTGTTGATTCCTGATTGTATGTTGGTACAGACTTACTGCCTCGAACATCTTTGAGATTGCACACAGGAACAGCTCTATGCAGACAGTTTTTTCTCAGGTAAGACTGAAACCTCTTCAAGGCAATGCCTTTGAATCCCTGTCTTTACTGAAATTCTTATTGAGAGTCCACTGAGCTCATCACTACAGCTAGGACTTCAACCAGGCACCATGAGTCTCTGAAACACCCTACTTGATAGACAAATTATTCACACAATAACAGATCTCCTTCAGAGTCTTCTATGTTTCACTCTCTTGACTTCATGATCCAACAGATCCCTCCTGCAGTGTTTCTGACTGCAGAAATTACAAATGCGTACAGAAATAATCAACTTATGAGCTTGTACTTCTCAGCAACTCGCTGTTCTCAGAGCTTTTCATTCTTTATAATCTCTTCCTGATGAGATACAATGTAGAGAATGCAGCAATATAAAATATTTTTGTACGCTGCAAAAATTTTCAAGCTAAAACTAGGACCATGTAAAGGTCTTACAAAATTGCTGTAAGGCACCAAAAAATGTTCTGAGCTGTCAGACACTGGGGTCATGCACCCAGCAAGCTGGAAGACTTCGGTTCCAGCCTGTCTTCTAAATGAGGCAAAGCATAAATTAGGCTAGACCTGTACTTCCCACAGATCAGGTAAGTGCCATAACCCTATGTTCTCGGTTGCCTGGAGGAAGGATGGGCCCTGCTGTTTTTTTACGGTCTTCCCCACTAGGGAACTTTTGAAGAAACTAATATAGTGCCACAAAAGCTTTTCAGTTTAAATGGATCTTTGCTTTCTGATGAAAAGCCACTCAGTCAGGAAAAAAAAAAATAATACCTTGTTCTGAAAAGCAGGAGATGTCGTTTATTGTTCAGGCTTTGCAAAGCCTAGCTTGTATGGAGGATGGAAAAAATAAATACCTGGAGTGTTTTCATATTTCACAGTGAAAGAGAAGTTTATTCCCCACAGCAGCAGCATCCTCTGCTCCATCTGGCTGGAGCCAAGAAGAAAAAAAGAAAAAAAACAACCAACAATTCGAGAGGACAAGGAAGAAAACTCCTCCTATTTTGGTTTTGAAACAGGTAAGAGGAAACTTGTGAGGAATCAGGTCATCAGGAAGAAAGATTTCCACCCACAGTGTTCCACACAGGTCAGCTCAGCAAGTGCACAGCACAGCCAGCGTGATGGAGAATAACACAAACTCACAACAGCCAGGGCTTGCACTGGAAAAGAGAGAAAAGGATTGAAGAGGAAAATGCAAAGCATGTGGGGAAGGTGGATGACATTCAAGGCTGCTGCCTGCTGAGAGAGGTTCAATCACAGCCACTCCACCTGCCCCTAGCAGGAGTTCACAGGCAATGCGCTTGCACGGGGAAGACTGACACTAACGCAGCAAGGCCTTGCAAGATTTGAGTCTTGCCGCTGTTGAACTTTGCCATGATGCTGGTGGCCATTCTGGCTAATCCTGCCTCCAGCACGGGTTCATAAAACCGTTGGGAAGATTCTCCTCTGTAGACTCAGGGGTTCTTCTAAGTACATGGTGCAATCTAGTTCACGGGTGCTTTTCCTGAATGGCTAAATCTATGATATCATCACATTTACCACTCTGAGGAAGCGTTTCATGTTCTCCTGAGGCTCTAAGATTAAGTATCTTGATAGCTGAACAGTATCTGTAGTTTGACTGTTACTTCTGAAGGAGTGCCAGACAGTGAGGCATTATATGGTTGAATTTCTGAGGACCAGTTAGAAGGAAAAAAACCAAACACAAAAACCACAAACAACAAAAAAACCCAACCAACTAAGAAAGCCACACAAAAAAACCCAAAAAAACCCCCAATACGTTGGGAGTAGTAACAGGAACTGCGTTACTACATGGCATTTAAAAACAACCCTTCAAAACAGTCTGACTAATACATGAGTCATTATTCATATTAAAAATAATTGCTTTAAAAAAACCCACTAAGAAAACAAGTTCTGTGGAATTTTAGGAATAAATGTACACAAGTTTTCTGTATAAACTAGAAATCACCTATAGTCTTTAACCTTTACAAATTATTGACTTTTGACCAAAAAGCAGACATAATACATTACCTGCATATATACTTCAACCATCATTTCATAGCTTGAGCCCAAATTTAGATCTTCTGTATAGATTTACTTTTGTACTGATGCATCCTAATATCACAACCAATTCTTCAGAAAAGACAGCTTGGAGCCTTCTGCAAATAGCTGGCTAGGTTAAATCTTAGCAGTTCTAACCTCAAAGCTTAATTGATTACAGTAAAGATTAAAGCAGACATATTTCAACTCCAAGATTTATTGGTTACTGTACCAAAGATAGGCTTCTATCACACTAAGGTCAATAAAGACTTTCTACACTTGCAAACAGCAAGGAAATACAATATAATTGCACTTCAGAGTTAGATTAATATCGGCAAAGAAAGGGCTGTGAATCTGTGTAGCTAGCAGAAAATAAGTTACAGGTTCAAAAATTGAACACTGAATTGAAAGCACTACAGAAAAATGATTCTAGATCTATAAATTTCTCCAGATTTAGAGCAAGCATGATGCACACAGATGGGCGAGAAATAACAGAGCAGAATTTAAATTACTTTGTTGTTCAGTTACTACTTAAAATAGCATCCATTTAAATATTAAATAATATAATAATTTGGCACATTATAAATAACTACGATGGCTTTTAGAAACCAGAGAATTGTTTCGAAGCTTAAAGCTACCTGAACCTTACTACAACGCTTTTGCAACTACGTAACCTTAACCAGCTGAAAAAGTTATTTGAGGAAAACCCTACCTGAAAGCTGTTTTGGAGAAGCAGATTGTTAAATTATTTCTTTGCCAGTCTCTCAGAGGTTCACAGTGCCGTCATCTGCTTCTTGAGTCTTTGCAGTAAGTGACAGCTTGCAATCTGTGTAAAATTGAAGAATTACTGGCTGTGTTTTCAATACATCAGTGTGCACGTGTGAAAAACACTGCCAGCGAGGTCAAGTTGGATTTTTACCAGCATAGGAACAACAGAGGATTGAAAAAACCCTTTAAGTGCCCATCTGACTGCAGACACATTAGGATGGCAAGATGGATGAAATTTAAACATGTCAGATTGTCTGAAATCGCACACACACACATGAAAAGGAAACAAAAATCTGTACAGGACTGTCTTTTAAAGTAGAAGCAATGTGAAAGACTGATACAACCTCAGAGAAAAGACCTCAGAAGATGACAGTGGTTTCAGTAAAGAGCAGCCATGGCTACAGGCACAGGTGGAAGGCCCTAATCCAGAACAGTCACACCCAGGACAGGAAGATTCTGTCCAAAGAACACTTGAGTGATGAAGAAACAGGCTCTGAAAATTGTATGCAAGTCTGTTTATAGTGTTTCATCCATCTTCTCATTTCTCTTGAGCTAATTAATGCAAAGAACAGTCTTTTTTCTTTTTTTTGACATCTGCATTATTTCAATTACTGTAAGAGGGAAATTGTTAGCACCCAAGGCAGTATGCAGTCTGTGGGACTGCAAGTCACCCAAGGAGCTAACAGCAGTAGGAGAGGTGGAAGAATCTCACACAGGGAAAAATCTGAAATCAAAGAGGTCTAGTGGGCTGGGGCCTAAAACCTGCACATTACTAAGTGTTCAGCTCACGTTCAATGGGGCTTTTTTTGCAGTACTAGAGATGATGACATAATTAAGTCACGTCTAAGAATGACAACACTAAGATCAAGTGTTTCTGGTGTGAGCTATTGGTAGTTCACTGCAGTAAGCAGAATGACCCTGATTTCCATCAGGCCTGGCTCCGGATAGCTCTGAGAACACACGTGTCATTGTAGAAAGGAACATGGAAGCTTGTTCTGCTCACAGCAATCTGGAGTTTACACTGGTACTGTGTGTTTGCTGGCCTCCTCGGTGCAGTTATGCATGCAGGAGAAGAGTGAGCTATTAACTGAGACATTACTACTGCAACGAGCCAAACACAGTGTGACAAATCCTTCTGGTGTCACAGAAAGTTATGAGATCAGGTGCAACTATTACAGACTTTTTATTTTTGGCAGCTACTTTTGCCTGAGAAATTTAAATTCCAGTTCATGATACTTAATTGTAAATTCCTAAAATTCATGTATCTTTTTCACCTGTACTTTTTGGTTTGTTGCTTCTTGGATTTTTTTGAGAGACTTGCTTTGAGTATGTGAAACCCCCTTTTACTATTTTACCACTAAAGATTGTCCCTTCATAGATATTGCCTATAAGTAACACAAAAACAAAGGCTAACAACTCTGATTTCAGTTATTATAGTCCCAGAATTCCCATAAAATAAATCCAGTCCCTGTCCAAAGGCATTAGAAGTTGAGTGAATGATAACAACAATCTAAATATAAACCAAGGTTTCCATAATAACTGCTAATATTTTCTAAATTAGATTTGCATAAGCGTATCTTTCTTTGTAAGCAGTTTTGAACTGAACTCTCTCATAGGATTGACCCTACCAGGAAACTGAACAGCTCAGAAGATGTGGATGATTCAGATGCATCATCAGGAACAAGAAGATCCCAATGCATTTAGTCATATTTCAATGCCTCCTACATAATTAATTTATTTGCTATACTCTCAATCCACTTCACCAGTACCAAAAGAACTGAGGCTAGAAAATCACTGCTATATACTATCCAGTGGTAGATCTAAGTATCCATGGATTTAGAAATACTTTATGACAGGAGCATATGCAAAGGGACAAGGTGTGGTGAGATTTACTTCAGCTAGCTGTGACCACCAACTTCTTTATAGTAGCTCTCCTGGCTCCCTCTTTAGTCAATGAGTCTCTCCCAGGAGAGGAAGAAATGCCCTCTGGCATTGATATATATTGGTTTTGGATCCATTAAGTCTCTCTAATTCCCACTGGCTAAGCGTGCTGAACGTAAGTCACATTAGGCACAGAGCCTTTGGTAAAATTTAGTGCATTGGAGTCCAGGCCAGAGGGTTTAAATTATTAGATTCATTCTTAGGGACCAGAAATTGTGTGGCTCAGGTAAACAAATCTCTCTGTATTCCTGGAATCAAAGGCAAGCAAATTTCATTTTCTTTTAGACAGTTTAGTTGCTATTAGCATCACAAATTCTGTTCAGTATTGAATATTTCTGTGAGAACAACCAAGGCTGGGCCTTTGTGGGGCACATGCAGCTCAACACAGCAACTGAACCTGGGAGCTCTCTGGCAACATGGAAACTAAAAGTCTTAGAGGGAGTTGAGAAATTATTTCTTAGTTTAAAATAGGTGTTGCTGATCACCTGAATGAGTTATTGAGAAACTAATAATAACTTCCCCTGCCTGGTGGTTTTTTTTTTGCATTTGTTTTTTGGTGGTTTTATTTTAAAGGACTACAATAAGTTACTTTGACATACACCTTCATTATAAAAAACATTACCAAACTGCATGATGGCTAAGAAAATACACTTGTTAAAATCACAACTGGCTCTAAGCAGATTAGAACCGCAAGCCTGTAAGAGGACGGGTTTACAATTCAATATGATCTTGACAAATTGAGAAAGTACTTTGGAAAAAAAAATATGCTATTTGATAAAGACAGCTGTAAAGTTTAACACTTGGGCAGTAAAAATAAACTGCAGAAATACTGGACAGGGAACAATTCACTAGGCAACAGGAATGCTGCAAAGAAGCTAGGAACTGTAATAGCTCACGAACTCCAAGCTATTGAAAAAAGGGAAACGGCCAAAGGGGGATGCATACATGGGCATATTCTCTACTGGACGTGGGACAAAGGCCTCCCCTTCACAGCATCAGTTGCGATTCATATGGAGAACTGCATTTCAGGAAAGATAAGGAGAATGGTGCCCAGCGTAGTTTTCTTATTCCTCAGTATAAACACTCACTTTATTTAAAGAAATGCCAAGGTGGTGTACATTTTTCTACAAAAATACCATTGCTAACTCTGCTTTGGAATATGAGAAATACTTTACTTTCTGATTTATTGTTTCACATTTAATACTGAGGTGACTAAAAAAGAGATCTGTCACATCAGCCTGGAATTTGACAAGTTTTTTAAAAACATGAGATAACTGTTGTTGCTGCAGCCATTCTATGCACAAAACAACATGAAAAATGTGTATAGAAATACTGAAATAGTTCATTCTACTTTGCTGACCTGAAACGAAGTATTTAATTTCAGCTGGCCAGTAGCTGACCTGGCCTATCTCAGCCACTTTGCCACCCAGTGGGAACCACAAAACCCATGTTCCTGCTTGGCCAGATTTCAGTTCCCATTATTTATTGTTGGCTCAAACAGACAAAAGCTAAGGTTGGTCAGAAACAAATTATATCCTGACAGAATTTTACTGACAGACTTTTCTTTTGCAGAAACTCTAGAGCTAAAGAAAAACTCATTTAGTGGTGAGAAAACATTTGAAATGAAACCAAAGTCCCTCAGATTTTTCTTTTTGAGGAAAAAAATAATTCCATCATAACTAATGCTACTTATGATCTCCCAGAGCTAGAGGTCTATCTTTAAATTCCCACATAAAGATCACACAACGCAACACTGCTAGGCATCCTTTTTTGGAATAAAGATCCTACTCTGTATCCTCTCCTCATCGGCCTGCTGACTCATTAAATTGAAAAGGTCACACTTTGAGTTTGACTCTGAGTATAGCAACACAGGTTTCAGAGTTTTCCAATCCTTTTCCAGCAAGATTTAGATTTTGCAGCTTGAACGTGAAAGAGAGCTCTACCATTGACTTTCAAAGGTACATTTGCAGATCAGCTTATTATAATTTGCACTGAATTATTAACGCGGAGCTGACTGATTAATTCAAGATGTGTGTGCCGGTTCTATCAGAGCGTACTGTGTTCTACGGAGCAAATGAAATCAGAGCAGATTGAGAGGGGCAGAACTTGTGCAACTTCTTTGCTGACCCCTGCAGGCACAAGCTGATTCTGTCAGTTTTTACCTTTGAGTCCATCTATTTTGTACACTTCTTGCACAACACGGAGCTCAGGAGGAAATTAAATATGGCCTAAATCTACGTTTTAATGCAACTCTAATGCACCGCATTATTCCTAGCAATAATCTCCCCCCACAGAAAGAACTGATGCATATTATCAAGCATGAATATATTTAATGATTTCAAAGAGAAATGAGTTCATTAAAATATTCATTCACCTCAAAACAGTACTAAGTCAGAAGAACAGATGAGAAAATAATTTTGCCAGGTTTTTTCGAACAGCACAAACAGGAATTAAAGTATTTGATATAAACAATGATATTCATATTTCAGTTTTCAAAATTAGAAAATATTTATTTGTCTTTAGATTTTGATAAATTACCCCTTTTGGGTGTATCTATAATCATTTATACCTAACATCAAGGTTAGGGTTTTCCAAACTTTCTGTTGCCTGCGTTTCTTTCCTGGCATTCTTCTCCTGCTTGATCAGCCACCTCCTTCAGGCCCTCTGGGCTGCCTCAAGGCTTTCCAGCCCTGGATGACTTGCTGATGCTTCCCCTCTCCCACTCCTGAGTCAACTCACTCAATTCTCTTCCTCAGATCTGACTCCCCATTTCTGACTTCCAGACCTCTACTGTTGCCTCTATGCTCAGATGTATCTTCCAGGACTCTACTGTTACCAGCACAGAGCAAGTGTGCTGTGTGTTACCACTCCAGCAAGCAGCACCTGTCAGCTGGGGAGAGCTCGGCAGCCCTTTGATGAGATTACCAAGAGCATCATCCTCTGCTGGATCCCATTCTATGCAAGCTGCTGAGTAAAAGGATCAAAGTAAAAAAATGGAACATTTGACAATTTTCTGAGTTGCAAAAGATCAAGAGCTCCTATTCATGGAAACACCGTGCCATATTTAGAGTGACAGTTAAGAACATCAACCACCAAACAAAAAAACTAATGTACTCAGCTTGTTTTGGAAATCAGACATACAGTTTTACTAGAGGGAAGAACTAGTGTGAACTCCTAATGATATATAAATATTCCCTGCGGGAAAATAAATAAAACAATGTTTGTTTTGCAACAGTAGGTATGAAATCTTACAGCATGAAAAAACCTAATTTTTTAAGCATTTCTGTGTTTCTTGAAACTGTTTACATCGTGAAGCCTTGTTGTGGTTTAGGCCCAGTGCGTAACTGAGCACCGCGATGCCCCAGAAAAGAGCTAGTCAAAATAAGGACTGGGAGGGTTTCTCAACACTTAAAAAGGTCACGGGCAAAAGACAGACTCATCAGAGGGAGGAAATAAAAAGCCAAAAGAATTTAATTTGTTACCAACATCAGAGTAGAACAATGGGAGATACAACCAGATCTTAAAGCCAAAACACCTTCCCCCCACCCCTCCCTTCTTTCCGGGCCCAGCTTTGTTCCCGGTTTCTTCACCTCTTCCCCCAAGTGCCCTGAGGCGCAGGGGGATGGGAGTGCGGGTTGCAGTCCGTTTGTCTGGGAGTCACAACCTCTCTCTGTCTGGTTTCACAGGCGCCCTGTGGCGCCCTTTCCACAGGGGAAAACGTCCTCAAAGTTCAATACGGGTCTGCCCACAGCTGCAGGTTCCCCCCCACACAAAACTGCTTCAGCCCAAGTCCACAAAGCTCCAATCTGGGTCTGCCCATGGTCACAGTTCCCTCACACACGAACTGCTCCAGCACACACTGCCCGCAGTCACGGCTTCTTCAGGAGGAGCCACTGCTCCCGTAGCCCTGCCCCACACCGGTGAACTCTATGGGCTGCAGGCAGTCGACCCAGCTCTCACCACGGGTTGCAAAAGGGGAACCTGAGCTTTGTGTCCTCCTCCTCCTCCCCCCACTCCTTTTCTTTCCTTCAACCAACCTTGTTGTTCAAAGTTGTTCTCCTCAGGCCCCACTCCTTTCTCCGTTGCAGGTCTCTCCTGATGAGCTCCCGGTTCTCTTTTCGGGATGGAGCTACAGCAGGGTTTAAGCTTAAGTTGGGGTCAGGCAGGGCCGGGCCCGCACCACCCGCACCTGGGGCCGCGCTGATTAGAGCTGGTGCCAGAGAGAAAGCGAGGCATGCCCTGCACCCCCCTTAAATACCTGAATTCGCAGGGGCACTGCTTGGCTTGGCCCTGGTCAGAGATGGGTCTGACAAAGGAAAAGAGAGAGCTTTTCAGGTAGCTTCTTAAAGGGCCATCTCCATAGCCCTTCCCCTGTTACCAAAGACCTCTCACAGAAAACCAAATACAAGCCTAGTGCCTTTCTGAAGCAGGTGAGTAATAAAAGATTAACTGTAGTTCCTGTCTGGAGTGATCAGAGAACATTTCATAGAGGCTTCAGAGAAGTTGAAGAGCATTAGTCCTATACAGACAAAACCACACTTTTAAGAAAAGTGTGGACCACATAATTGCGCAGTGGTCTCATCAGCTACTTGAAGTTTGGCCTGTCATGTCTTGGACCCTTGTTCTTTCAATCTAATAAGATCATGAGAGTTTAGCACAATTATTGATACCTTCTGTATTTCAGCAAAATTTTAGTTGCACCATGATCTAAGTGCAACAGAGGGGATGGGAATCCATGTAACCTAAACACACTATTTTTGTTGAAAAACAAAATAAATCAATTTCCTTTTCACAACGAGTCACATGGAAAAAACAAGGGGTAATGGACACAAGTTGCTTCTGGAGAGATTCCGACTGAACCCCAGAAGAAATGTTACCATGAGATCAATCAGACATTGGAACAATCTCCCAGGGGAAGTGGTAAATTCCCCTACATTGGTCAGTTTTAAGAGTCAGCTTGACAGGGTGCTGACTCATTTAAACTGTATTTTTACCTTGAGAGGTTGGACTACATGATCTTTGTGGTCCCTTCCAACCTGGTATTCTCTGTGCTAAAATAAATTTCTCTCACTGAAACAGATGATGCATACAAATAGCAGACAAAAATATTCTAACTTTAATTAAGCATGTTCTTAGAAACAGATTTTACTGCAGTTACAAAAGAAGACAAAATCTTTAAAAATATATCACTACACCTGAGAAGAATTAAGTCTCCATGCATCCTCAGATATACCTCCAGGTGAGATTGTCAAGCATATAAGGACCAGTCAGCTCTCAGACTTCAGTTGGCATCTTCTGTCTGGTTATTCTATGTACTTCCTTAGACATAATACTGAAATAAACATAACATTCCAGGCATGTATTAAATTATAGCAAATAAAAAATTCAGTGACAATATTTGTATCCAACTTCACATGAAGAAAAGCTGAGAATTCACAGCTTCTACAAATCAGTCTGTGCCTGAGACTGTGGGCAAGATTTCTTGTTCTATCCTAACTGAAACAAAGGAAAATAAATTCATAGCTTACTCAAAGGCCAAAAGGTTATATTTGGCTCTGAATTAAAGCTGCGAAAATGAAATTTAACTCTGAATATCAGTAAATATTTTTTAATTATGCGTTGTTAAACAACAAAGGCACATGCACCCATGAAAGCAGCATTATGAGGTGACATTTTATAACTGGGTGGGCAAACTAATTTTAAGTATCTTTCAGGGCACAATTTTGCCTTAGATAAAATACAGGAATGGTATTTTGCTTTCAATTGTTTCTGTTATTCCAAGATGAACTGAAAAATCACTGGTCTTCAACCACTCTCTTATCTATTAATATTTTTCCATCAAGTTATTGATCCTTGTCAAATCTACTGTTTCTTCAAGCGTTTCTGGTAAGACAGGACCTGCTCTGGGTTTACAGATGGGCAGTGACTTTTAGGCATGCAACAGACAGCAGACAGAAATACAGACAGCTGAAAGTGCTTTTTAGAACCATTAGCTACCTAATGGCACCCTTATGTGCCCAAACCCAGAAAACTGTATCTCAAATTGTCTTCTACAAACATTCTCGTGGTATCTACAGAACTGTGAATTTCCCTTCTTCAGAAATGCCTTTTTCTAAAGAGTATTGCTCTTTCCAGATCTGTTAGTTGCAGGGCATGGAAACACAAATAAAATAAAGTTAACATAAAATAAGGTAAACACTGCAGCCTTTGACTAGGTAGTTATCACTTGCCCATGCTTCTCCTCTGTCATTACCGCCATGGCTCTTAATCTGGGTCTGTGGCAGTGAAATGAAAAAGTCCTGTTAAAGGACCATGACTTGGCCTACAAAAAACAAATCAACAGATAAATGCTTTCAGAAATTCAGTTTAGTATGTTCTTTGAGAGCATTTCTGTTGGCTTTCCTCTTTACAGGTGTATTTATTGCTCACTCTAATTGTTCAATTTTAATTTGTTGTCTCTAAGCATATAACTTTAATGGTCTTTTCCAACCTAAACAATTCTATGACTCATTGCTACATTACTCTTTTTTCTAAAAGTGAAGAGGAAGTCCTCAGTCAAGTAGACTGCCGTGCTAACAGGTAATAGAAACAAGGAAAAACCCCACAATTCCTCCATATTCTCTATCCCTGTAAACAGGATATTTCCTTTGTGCTTATTCTCTCAGACAGATGCAGCATATTTTGTTTCTCCATCTAAACATAGATTTTTATCTAACTACCCAATTAAAGTATTTTGGAAGGAGGTGGAGAGAATAACATATCTAGCTCACTGTTTTTGCCCAGAGGGCAGGTAAAGAACAGCCTGTTTTTCTGTAGATACATAAGTAATATAAATCAGAAAAAGTAAATAGGTTGAGGTTCCCTGTCTATATTTATATAAAAATTGCTATAGCTTCCCATTTCAGATTAATTATTTTCCATTATTTTGGCTATTTTTATTTCCAATTGTTGTTGGTCCGTTCACTTTTAATTCAAATACTATGAAACTTTTAATAGGGTTTGTTTTTTTAAAAACAGCTGTAAAATCTTCATTGGTTTTGATGGAGGCAGTCAATAACGAGAGGTGCAGAAAATACTCCTCTCTGTCTCAAGAGCTATTCATTACTGGACAGAACTAGTACAATTTGATATTATGTTGTCTCCGCTCAGAATAAATTATGAGAAACAACTGAGCAAAGGTAAGAAATTTCATTATAACTTTACAAAGTTACAGAATATTAAAGAATTAAAAACCCTTAAAAAAACAACGACTCAGTTCTGTAAGTCTGTTTCACAGCAAATGAGCAGCAAATTACTGTAATGAGAAGAATATGCAATTACTTAGGTAAGTGTACCCTAAATGAGTATGCATGCATACATGGCCGAATAAATCCTCAAACTAAAGATTTTCTGTTAAGCTCACCTAGAAAATGTTATTATGAACAATTTAGTTCATCATTTCGGCTCAGGAAGGCACTGGTTCAATCCTACTGCGCCAATCAAAATTATGATCTGTAACCATTTCTTGCAGAAATGTATAAGGTTCAGAAATCGGTGTACAGTTTGATTATGCTGCTGTAACACAGGTACAGTTAAATAATTGAATGAAAAAAGAGTTAGCTGCCCCACTAAATTTTGATTGTTTAATTAAGTTACAGCTTAGATTAAAAAGAATAAGGTGTTTCAAGGCTTGTGGCCAGCAAACCAGAGGCAATGGAGTAGTGACACATCAAGTGAAATACTTCTTTTTCTAGGCTTTCCCAATAATTCAGGACACTGAATGAGTTAAATCAGGCAGGCTGGCGGAGATGATGGAAGAGGTGCTATAAGCACTCCTTCACTGACTAGAGCAGCTTTCTTTTGGCTTTGAAATGACCCGATCCAATATACAGAAGATTTTCCTATTCCAGCTCAACCAGAATTTTAAAGCCACCCTCAAGCATTCTGAGTCAGAGGTAACATAAAAACTGCTTTTGGCAAAACTGAGGAAAAGAGTATCAAAACTTCAAACCTCTGCTAAACAAAGGAAATGAACAAACAGAAATCCCAGAGCAGAATTATACAATGAAATCCAACATTAATGCTTGATCTGTTGACCCATAGGATACCTCTTAGGCAAGTTAGTTGGTTTTTACTTCTGTACTGCAATTTTCCCACATATAAAATAGCCAGCAACGTTTGCTTCGTTGCAGTGATTGTGGGAATTTAAATCCTGCACACATCCACATTTTGCAGACAGTAGCAAACAGCCATTTGCACAGTCCTGTGCTGGGGAAGCTATCATTAATCATAAAGACCATTGCTAATAAAGAAGACATCAAGCAGTTCTCTGAATCGTTCTAACAAAGGCTATTAATGATAAAATCCAACATGGGAGTTCAGTCCACTTGCACTTCTTCCAGCTTTTGGACATCTAGCTGACTTGCCTAAATCAGAGGTCTCATCACTCTCAGCTCTCTCTACAGCTTTTTGGGAGGAGGTAACGCTCCACATTGCATTCCAGCCCCTGCCTGCTATGAATTGCCCTCTGTAGCTGCCTCCTCTCTGCACACACATAGCCCAAGGTGAGCGCTTCAGGTGCTTTAGTTGGAAACTACAGTGAAGTTGGAAGAATCCAGTCCATAAATCCAAAATTTATGGTAGGTATCCCAATGTAATTGGGATCCCCTCCAATTTTGTAATCTCCAAAACCTGTGCTTCATTTGTAATAGTACTGATACTTGCTTTGCTGTGCAAATGTGAGTTCTTTCACTAACAATGCATTACAGCCACACAGCGATTACTGTGTCACAGTCCATGCATTGGAAACTCTAATATAAAGTTGTTTTTTACTCTAGTTTTACCCATGGTGCAAGTGCATCTCTTAAAGCACAAACATTTACAGAGATCCATGGTGCATTCATAAACATAAACAAGAACGCTTTTACTCTATTTATTAATTTTATGGAAAATATGTTTTGAGGACTTGAACAATATTCTTAACACTATTATGCTAGCACACATACCAAATGTTAGAATTTTCACTGTTACCAAGAATACAATTTAATGACCCTGAGCGTGGACTGTCAGAGTCACTGTTAATGGTGTTTCCCTGCAAAAGCCGAGTACTTCAGGCTACAATTATAACCTATTTAATAGTATTGTCAGGGTTGCACAAAGATTCTCATCTTTAATAAACATATTTAGGAAACCAGTGAGGGGAAATACAAAATTGATAACACAGGGCACCAGAAAAATAAAAAAAACAAAACCACAGATGAAGCTGCTCTAATAGGCATATGATTGGTTGCTAGGAGGAGGATGCCTTTACTATTACAAAACCCTCTTCTGAAGCCAGAGATGGAGAAAATAAAAATATTTCAGTGGGCACTTTAGCAAAACACCTAAAAATAGCTTTCAAATGTTCTCTTCAGCTTCAAGCACTGGTAGGATGGTTGCATTTTTTCTTCTCTCACCTCTCCATTTTCTTGTTTTTTATTACTTGGCCATTCCTCTTTCAAAACCTGTTCTAAGAAAATACACTTTTTAACAATCGGCATGTTCTCTTTTTTCCTAAAAGGACATTGGAACTGAGAAAATCACATATATTTTCCTTCCAGTAGAGGCCAGTTAAATCCACTGACTCATTGATTTTTCAGCTACTAGGTGACTATAAAACCTCTGGGTTCTTAGCAACACATGGAAGAAAAGATTTTTAATTGTATTCTTCTCCAGTGAGATGTTCTACTTGGAAATAGATTTTATGGGAAGGAGGAAAAGAAAGGAGGAAAAGGAACGGAGGAAAAGACCATAAACACACACTTCAATGTGTTCTCTTCCTGTCTGCTAGTGTTGAGGCAGCTTTGATGGTTTCCCAGGGCAGTTGATTGATTCTCTTAGCTTCTGCAGCTCTCTGTAAAATCTCTGGAAAAAAGAAGCAATTTTTTGGAGAAACAGATTTCTGAACCTACAAAGTGGCAGGAGAACCAAAAGCAGATGTAGTATTTGAAACGACTTTTAACCTTTTTAACTGACCAGACCTCAAGTTGATCTTGGGCCCTTAACTTGGACTTGGTTTACATTTTCTAAGCCAATTACTATTTTCATTCTATTAATGGGTTGAAAGGATAAAGTGCAATACATAGTTGAGTTCCTTTTCTATAACACTGTACCTATAGTGACCTAATATAAAATATCTCAAGAAAAAAAATCTATATTTTTTAGATTTGCCATCAACTTAAGAAGTCCAAAAGTGCTGCAGCAATACAGAGTTTAAAAGCCATGGTGTTTTAAAGATCCCTGTAAGCCAGTGATTTCAATGACGGCAGTAATAAGCAGAGCTGACAATATAGCATATCTCTAAATAGCACTCAGTTTCTGACTCTGTGTCTCTGCTTAGGGCTCAGGGCAAGCCCAGGGAGCAGGATTTTCTCTAATGTCCCCCACCCTCCCAGGGGAGGTAGCCCCAGCCGTCCTGAGATTCAACAGGAAGCGGCCCAGGAAACCAGGAAAAGCCCCGAAAACCTCGGGCCTCCTCGGTTTTTTATGGACTGTGGCCGGAAAGGGGAGGGAACAGAACTGATCTGTGACCCCCAGGGTCCTACAGACACCCCCTGTCCTTCCCTGTCAGGCTGGTAACCGTAATACTCTGCAAGAAGCTTTGCAAACAAGAGTATCAGGCAAATATTATTAGGCAATTATATATGATCAGTTGTGCTGTTCTGAATACATTGTTTATTCATCGTCTCTCTCATCATTGCTTTCACAGCTTGCCAGTATAAATCTATATTTTGGGTTTTATTTGCCTTTTTGTTTGTTTGTTTTGGTGTGTGGGGGTTGTTTGTTTGTTTGTTTTAATCTATCATCAGAGAAACAGGATGTTTGTCACATCAGCAGACAATTGTACCTGTCTTTTAGTTCTTTTATAATTAATGGAGTTGAATTCAACCTTGGGAATTATTCATCACATCCTATGTGTGCCCATTTTCACCTTCAGATTACAAAACTGTTAAGGAGAGAGCAGAATTGACTTGTGCAGGACATAAATGTTCTTTTTATTTTCTTTTGCGTTTGACAGATGAGGGAAAAAATAGGATAAGGAAATCTGGCCACCTAAAAATGTCTGTTCCTGACCTTCCGTTCTGATTAAGAACTTTCAAAAAACCAAAAAAATCCCAAATTTTCCACTGGAAATTCAGCTTCCACACAGCTGTGATCTTTACAATGTGCGGCTTTCACATTTCTACTCTCTCCAAGAAAGCCATGTAAGACTCAGAACATTATCTAAACAAATAATCAAACTTCAAGCTCCCCAAGCAAAATGATGAACAAATGTTTGTCTAAATCCTCTCTCTTGCATTATAGGAGGAAAAAAAATAAAAAAAAATAAAAAAATACAAGAAAATCCAGCAGCATTCTTTAATGAGTGGAGAAACATCTCATATAGCAAAATACCCAACCTGTTTATTTTATCCAAAAGAGCTGTGCCTTGATTAATCTGGGGGTAAACACAGGCTTTATGGGCTCTGTAATCTCAGGGAAAAGGCATCATTAGGACCAATGACTATAAGCTGAAGCCAGACAAATTTAGCTTGAAGTATGAAGTGTTTTGTTTTGATTTGGAACACTAAAGGATAAAACAAGCAGTGGATTCTTGCATCTTGCTTTAATCTGGAACCATCACTCACGTATTAATTACTCTGTTAACTATACGAATTTAAATAATCTGCAATATACCAGAATCCAGATTAGATGATGCATATATCTCTGTGTTCTTTACACTCCACATAGACAGTGCAATGGCAGCAACGTTATAGTAAAGCAGACTTCCTTTCACTGTAATTCAAATGACAACGTACATAGCGTCCATACAACACGATATGTACAGTTGAATGGAAAATGAATTCAGGAAGTTAATGACAAGGAAACCATTTGAAGGTTCTGATCCATTCACTACTGCAGAAAACACTACCTATGCAGTAAGAGCAAACATTTCAGTTTCCTTCACTTGTGGAAAAGGAAAATGCTTTTAATTCTCCTATGTCACAACCACTCTATGTACTGCCTTTAAAAGCCTTTCAGTGGCAGCTGAAAAAAGGACAACATTTGCCATTAACACTTCCTTGTATCTTCAACATCAACCTATGTAAGAATAAAACAAATTCTGATTACTGGCTCTTCATTTTTTCATATTTTTTTAAGCTTATTAGCAAATTCAAGATCTGAAATGCAATAAAAGCCATCCTGTCTGACAAATCACTTGAAAAGATAATTCTCCTCTTCTTGGTAATGGTGTTTGGGGTTAGCAAGATGAGAGAATAACTTACCTTCAGCAAATGCCTCCGAGTGTCTATCACACTGATATAAGTGCCATTAATAGATTTTATATGCACAGGAATACTTTCCATCCTGTCGTACCTACCCTGACCCTTGTAGCATCTACTCTATATTAGCTAACAGGATTCAATCCTGAGCAACAACATACTTTGTAGCTGATCAAAAATTATTAAAAAATCCCATTCTACCTAAACATCACATTAAATATGATTTAACATCAGCAGATTTTTTTCTTCTAATGTATTTTGCTTTCAGTTAGTAATAAAGATCTATAAACAAACAAGTCCCAAGATACGGTTCTATCCATTCACTTATCCAAATTAAAGCCAAACTGAAATTCATCATTTGAAGGAAGATTTCAAATGTATGTGCATTCAACACTGTCAGATCTGAGTGAATAAACACAGCTTCTCATTAAAAGAAGGTGGGGCAAAAATAACTGGTGACTCAGCTACAAGATAGAGATTTATACAATAGCTACAGGTGACATAACACTGGAGCCATGCAAGCAGGTCATAGGTCTTAGGAAGACCTGAATAAGCAATTTCCTTGAATTTTCAGGAAGTGGACATGATTATTACTGGATTTCCAAGAAAAGTATGAAGAGAAAGGTTTTCAGGAATTTTTTTCCCATGTTATCAGCTTTTTGGGAAAAAAAGGACTTATCTGAAGGCTTTGCCTTGAAGACAGCACTTTTGGATGTAAAGATAAAGCTTAATTACTGAGGGCTTTTTTCAGATCAACTATATACACATCAATTCTAAGTGCTTGTTTAGCTTCCTCTTTAAACTGCTTTGAGGACGTCTCAACTACCCTAGGTTGTCTGCTTCAGTGTTCAGCTATCTTGCAATGAAAGTTTCCTTCATGGAATATGGTCCACAGGGATACAAGAACAGTAATGTATTCAAAGACTTTAAGAAATTCCAAGGCAAGTAAAATAACCTCTCAGAATCTCTTTTAAAGTGAAGATATAAACCTCCTCTAGTCAGTTATGTGAGGTTTTTTACTCTTCTCCACAGAACCTTAGTCTTTATTCATTGTGTGAACAGGCCAAGATACTTTGAGCTTCCAGCATCGTGAGACCTTTTTTCACCTTTTAAGTTGCAAGAAAAAGGAAATACATTTCTTATCTGTTATCTAACGAACCACTACCTCCAAATTTCCCTTCTGCTTCATCTCATGCGATACATTACTGGGTGTCTTAAGTTCTTGTTTAGATATTGAAAAGTTTATGATTGTCATATTTAAATTAATTTGCAAATTTGCATATGTTCATGGTGTACTTTAATAAGTATCAAAGTGAAAACTCTGTACGGTAAATTAATTCCTTACAAACAAAATCTCATTCTTGTACTTGAACCATTACTAACTCTGGCCAAAATAACATAAGACTTTCTGTCCTCAAGAGCCACAGGTTGGAATTTATTCTTCTGTGCCCTCGATTGCAGTAGTTAAGTCTTAGGAGAACTGTCCCTAATGCAAACATCAAGAATACAAAAGTGGCAGTGGCTCCCCTACAGACATTTCCATCCAAATGCAATACAGCAATGAATCATGCAGAAGCTGCATTAAAAAAAAATAAATCCATATTTTTCACAAAATAGAACTCACATCTGAACCACAGATTCATTTTATAGGTGGACAAAGGCAACTTTTTGCCCTACTATTCACTTTTTCCTCAAGCTGCATGTTCAATCATTTCTTAATCAGGGAATGCATTTCTCCTTCCTATAAAGTATTTGCTGACTTCATAGCTTAGACATCTCTATATGCTGGCACACAGCACAGAGATGTTCACGTGGCTTCTCCTCATACTCCAGAAATTTCACAAGTAGCCTGCTGTACATTTCAGGTGTGATGGTTTAATTATGAATAAGAGTAACAGAGTTGCCTGGGGATTATTGTTTGGGGTTTTTTTCATAATTGGAAATAACCTGGCATGAAACAGATATCAGATATGAATTGCTCTGATTAAAAAAATGCCTATGTAGATAAAGCCTTTCAGACTAACACGTAAGTATTACTTGTCATTAGATGAGAAGCAAAAACAAGATAGTGCCTAAGTGGCACTGGTATCAATATTACACCTGCAGATTTTAAATCCAGTGTCAGAAATGATATTGCAATGACTCCAGAAGGAAAATAAGTCAAAGTTTCAGAGCCAGCTAGAAGGGGATGGCATTTAGGGGAAAAAAAAAAACCAACAAAAGACTCTGCAATCACCCATACCTAGAATAGAAGGAACAGGGACTATTGAACATGGTTATCTTCCATATACCATTTATTACTGCCAAATACCCTGCAAGCATCAACACATTCCTTACATTTTCTCATTTTCAGCTGTTTTGCCACAAGCAGAAAAGAAAACAAACTCAAAACAGAGTGAAAGCTGAATCTTTTCTCTAGCCTAAGAGGTTAACTGTCAGTTATACTTTTTTGCCGGCAGCCTGTGTTCTTGTGTTAGAAAGACAGAGCTAATAAATCTGGATGGTGTATATGCAGGAGAAGTTATTTTTCAGATTGGGAAAGTGGTATTGAGGCCTCTTCCTTTACAATTTTTTAAAAGTAATTTCCAGTAATACATTAAACAGTAATTCAATTACAAGGAAAATGTATCTCAGCTAATGTGAAGATTGGGCTAGCAAGGAGAAAGCAGATGAAGATAAGAGTTACTGAATACCGAAAAGATTGTTGTGAAAAGGCTTATTCTAAGTTGTATTCCTTTATAGACTTGAAAATCTAGGTGTCACTGAAGTGGACAAAGCAGCACTGACAACTATTTCCAAAAATTAAATGCCTCTTCATAACCTCAGTAATATGTGATATAGTAATGCTTTGTTTCTATTGTGTATACGTACGATGAGAGGCCATGAAGAAAATCACCAACATTTTCTAGGAAGTTCTTAAGTTCTAATCCCTCAAACTAATTCTCAGATCACATGTGACCAATATGAATTTTTTAAATTCCCTGTCTTGTCCTAATCTCACACTCATGCACTTCAAAATAAGCAATGGTAGGAAAGATAAATCATTACTTTCCAAGCAACCAGAGCTTCATGGTTCACAGCTTCACATGGTAATTCTGTCTTCTCACTACCTAGTTTGTATACTTAATGTAATAGGCCCACTCCATGACAACTGACTTTTAAAACTTAGATATGTGGACAACAATTGGCATCAAAGAAATAATGTGGAAAAAAAACCAAGTAAATTATGATAGCACTTAACAGCTTCCTAAAAAAATGTCCTTCTGGGTTCTAAAGGATGTTATTTGTCTTCTGAAACAATTTATCGACCATTCTTCTGAGGCATTCACCGTATCTACCTACAGTTTCAGATTTATAAATTTCCTGAAGATCTGTTTTCTATAATGCCCACCAATCCAACCAATTGTTTGGTTTACACCAACAGTGTATTTATACCAACTTTGTATTATACCCTAAGTATCTTCAGTATTTCTTTAAGGACACCTGAGTGTACCACAGACAATATTCCATGGAATTCATCCCATAATAAAGACAAATACATTTAAATGTCATCTGGCATGCACAGTTGATGTTCAGCCAAGTTCACTTTGTGCAAATTTAACTTGTGTTAAGCCAACCAAAATAAATTATTATCGCAGAACAGCTGACAGAGGACCAAAAGGTGAAAATAAACATGAGGTTAATTAATTTTCTGACTGGTAAGAGAACAGATTATATACTTATTTGTTGGCCATGCTGTTCTTACCAGAGCAGGAGAAGCATTCAACATATTCTGTTCCTAAAGGGAGAATAGAAGTTATAAATTTTAAGACTGTTATGAAGCAGTTCTAGGAACAGTTGGCAGGTCATACCAGCATCTAAGTAACATGAGTTTGGAACTTTCTATCATAGTAATTTTCTGACATAAAATTCATTTTCTGAAGGAATAAAAATTATCTTGGAAGATGTTGATTGTCTGACAGAAATGAATAAAAATATAGTATTTTACTAGGAGTCTAATTGACTAGGATATTTTTACTACCTAACTGCCTCAAAATACCTGTCTTCAGTCACATTAACCAATTGTCAAAGGCCATTTTGTTATGCTGATCTCCCAATATATGCAGTAATTGTTTCCTCCTTTTTTAGCTTGTCAAAGTCCTCAGAAGACATTTTTCATGAAGCACTGCACCATTTTTCTTGCAATGAAACTGTGTTTCATGGAAACATGGGTCTCAGATGCATTAAAAGAAATAGGATCCCATTAGATCA